>NW_026037871.1:0-205 GCF_019186545.1 Solanum stenotomum | reverse complement strand
TGTGTAATTTGAGAATTGTGAACTTGATTGTTATTCATAAATGATATTGATATTGTATATGTTTGGCTTATATGTATGTTACACTTAGTGGGATAGTCGCGTGATCCTACTAGTACACGGTGGTTGAGTACTGATACTGCATTTGCTCTTTCTTTGTTGAGTACATGACATCTTCCGACGGCTATTGGCAGACCTCGCTTAGAAG
>NW_026037870.1:0-4973 GCF_019186545.1 Solanum stenotomum | reverse complement strand
TAATAAATTCAACTTTTATCATGATAAGATTGAAAAATATTATTTAAGTGGAAGGAGGTGGGGCCCACTTATATATTTTATATAGTAAGTATTGGACATTTGTAATGATTTTATTGGTACAATGGTAGTAAATCCTAGACTCTTCTAATATATAGTAATTTTTCAAGAGATAAGTATTGAAAACACTCCTAAATTTGAAATGAATTATTACTTTAGTCCTTCAAGTAGAGGAGTGTTTTTAAGACTGTCAATAGTTAGGGGACTAAAGTAATAATTTATGTCAAATTTAGGAATGTTTATAAAAAAAAACATTTACATTGTATCATTTTTAACCCCAGAAGTTCAAAAGTTATACAACTATATTGATGTAATGACATAATTTAAAATTATATGCTTCAAAAATAAATAATTCCTACAGGTTGTGTCAATTCATACTGTGTAACATAAATGGAGGGTTAAATAGATAGCACATCCCTCATTATTACTTTATTTGATGGAGATCCAGTTAATATTGGAGAGTGAAATATTTTTTTTTCATATACACTTTAAATATATTGAATTATTAATTATTATTTTATTTACTATAATTTTTATATAATTTCTAAATATATAATCTTCTTAAGTTAGAAAATTTATATTCAGAGTTTAATAAAATTTGGATAATTTAGTATTCATAATTCAAATTCATTCATGTCACATAAAGTGAGAAAGAAGCAAAAGTTGTATGCGTTTGTTAAAATAAAAATAACGGGAACAATCCGCACAAATCATCGGATTTACTTGGCTAGAAAGTTAATCAACTACATAAAAAGCAACTGAAATAAATTAATTGAATTGAAAGCTGGCGAAATTACAAATAAATACTCCTTCTGTCTCAATTTATGTGACTTCCTTTTCTTTTTAGCAAGTCTAAAAAAAAATGACATATTTCTATATTAAGTAACAATTTAACTATAAAATATTTATTTTACCCTTAGGGCTTGTTTGGAAGGACACCCTGGTAATTTGATTTGGTGTAATTACAATGTTTGTCCTATTTGGTTGGACAAGTAATTACTTGATCAACAGATAATTGATGTAATTGACAGGGGATAATTACACTTTCCAATTCTTTGGCTGTGAATTATTGGTAATTACATGGTGTAATTATCAACTGATTACTTTTTTTTTTATTTCTATTTTTTAATTTTAATTTTTTTACTTCTATTATTTTAAGTTCTTTTTTTTATTATTCTAAAAATTTCTAAAAGTTTGTTTTTTATTTTATATAATTATATTTCATTTTCTTCTCGTTCTCAACCTTACTTCATGTGATTCTATGCAATTTTTTCGTATTATCTATTTCTTTATGCCATGCTTATTTTCTCATTAGCATAATTCTATTAGTATTCTAATTTTTAAATTAAAATGGAATTTATTGTTAAGTAAGGTTATAGACTTACGTTTTCTTTTTTCTTTTTAAAAAATCATATTTATGTATGCTATATTGAAATTTGCGTTAAAAGTATTATGTTAATTTTTTTGTTTTGAATTTATAACTTATGTTATATTTTCAGTTTCATTTGTTTTAGTAATATTGAATTCACATTGCAAGTTATTTTTTAATTAGACATGATAGATTATCTTTTTGTCAAACATTTTAATAATTTATGACATTTTATTTATATATTAATCTTTTTATCAAACATGCATTTCACAATGTTAGTAGATACTTCATACTTTTAGTTTTTATGATCAATTCAATTGAAATATATTAATTTGAAAAAATATAAATCAATTAGTTTTTCATAATATTAGTTAAGAACGCATGTTTATTAATTAATATATTTTCAAAAAAATAATATATATCTTAAATATTTAATTTAATATCATTTATATAGTTTCTTATTTGTCTAGTATAAATTTTAAATAATTAATTTATATTTTTTAAAATTTAATATAATATTATAATTGCAATTGTGTATCCAAACAAAACATGTGTAATTATACTGTGGCATCCAAACAAGACATGGGTAATTACATTGTGGCAACCAAACATGTCGGTGTAATTACTAGGCTGATAATTACAACTCTAGTAATTATACCAATTCCAATTACCAGGCGACTTTCCAAACAAACCCATAATGAAATGATTTACAATCACACAAATTTATATCATTAATTTTGGACCATAAATTTTAAAGTCTCCCTTTCTTTCTTAAGCTTCGTATCGAATCAAACTATCTCACATAAAATAGGACAGAGGGAGTGGAGTATGTATTAGAAAAAGTGATGAGTTGAATAAAAAGTTACCTGAAACCCGATCGTAGACATCGGCAGCGGATTCTCCATGGGGAAAGCGGTAGAAGAACTTGCCATATCTCTCTCGTTCGTTCTTATACTCCTCCATCTTCTCTGTATTCTGAAATTTAGCATAGTCCATTTCTCTTAACCTGCATTCTTCTCTTACCCCAATGATTTCGTTGCTAGAAAACGATTCACTTATCTCTTTCAATGTCTCACGAGTGCGCAAGAATGGAGATACATAAAAATAAACTTTGCAGTTTCCAACCACGCTTCGGATAACCTCTCCAGCATTTTTGGCTTGCTGTTTGCCTTTCTCTGTAAGTTGCACTTTATGATCAGGTACGGCGGTGTACACATTTTTGTCTTCGTTACCTTCACTTTCACCATGGCGCACCAGTATGATCCTCTTCGGCCATCGCCTCTCTTTACTTCTGTTATTGCTATTGTTGTTTCCCATTTGTCTTGCTCAAACTTCAACCTCCATTCATCTATTTATTATACATGTTGTANTTCTCTAAACCTAATGATGATGACCAACATATATACGTGCTCTATCATTACAATTTTGGTTTATTGAAAGGAAAAACACATGGGCTTAGGCATAAATAATTAATTAGCGACCATTATAGCTGTAGCATGCTGTGTTTTTTGTTATTCAAAGGAACAACAGTTGACCGTGCCATAATAAACAATGGACCTGCCGAAAACATGGAAACTTATATTAATATTGGTCATACCTGCCCGCTCTCATATTATATATCATATATCATATATCATAGGTTCATAATACATAAACATCTCATACGATTGTGTTCTCTAATTTTGAATGTGTATAAGTGAACACGTAAATTTATATAAAATTAAATAAGTAAATTAACAGAGGCGTATTTAGAGGGGGTTATGTGGATCCACGTGAACTCATGCTCCCCTCTCTAGATCATACATAGTAGTGTTATATTTTTCAAAAAATATTTACATATAGAAATGTGAACTAACATTAAAACTCGCATATAATAATATGGTGTTGATTGGGGAGGTGCACCTCTCTAAGCAAAGATAGAAATATAAATCTTATATACCTATCTTATTTTTTTTAGTAATACTCCTCCAAGTGATTATCGGTAACACTTTTGGCATTTCAATTAATTTTTCTTTTGTTTTATTGCTTTAATTTTTCAAAATTTTTCAAATGTGTTACTGGAAATTCCTACAAAAAATATAGCATTGTAAAATTTTTTATTAATTAAATCAAATGTGTATATTTAAATTTTAAACTATTAGTATTAAATATGTTAGACCTATAATTTTTAAAATTTAACGTTCAGTGTTAAGAACGTAAAGGTTAAATCGATCAAATTTATATCCTAGATGCATCTTTTCGTAATAGTGCACTCATCCTTCCGAAATCCTGGATTCGCTTCTGGTTGTAAACAAATGTATCATTTGTTGCATAACACACATAGAACACTATGTAGGATGTGAATTACCACATAAGGCATTACGTAGAACACATGTGTCTACTTATTTAACTCTATACAAAGTTAAGTGTATGTGTGAAGACACTCAAAATTGAAGGACATATATATCAAATGAGGACAATCTAAATGACACATTTATGTATTATATTAAGCAAATCTCGCTTGTACAAGCCTATTTATGTTTTTTTTTCCTGTAGGTAATAATTGGGAAGAGATGGTAAATTAGCCCCTCATTGGTAAAAGTGGTTTTAATCCCTTGGTTTAGAACTTGAATTATGTCATTAAACTTTGTGAAATGGTCCAACTTTGCTGGTCAATAATTGAGATGAAATATACCCCTACCTTAAAATATGATTCAATATTTCCTTATTTACTGATCGCACTAAAAAGTGAAATTAGCTACCTAGCCCATTGCTATTTCGCTAGTAGATAACATAAATTTATCGCTCATTCATCGTTCAATAGGATTAATGACGAATTTTCTTGTTTAGCTATAAAATTTGCATGTTGCTTAATCTTGTTTTTAGGTAGTACTAGTTTTACGCACTTGCGTTGCACGTGAATATGAAACCGTGCACTACACTATTTTTAAAAACAAAGTGAATATTATTTAATAAAAATATTAACTAAACAATTATAAAATGAATGATAAAGTATAAGTTCCTATGAATAGTGGATGTAAATTTTCTTATGATTACTAATGAAAGATAGTCACTCTTAAAATATCTTAGTTACACCTCTTAAATATATTTTCTCCTCCCTTTCCCATAGTGCATTACTTAGTTATTATTATATTGTTGGAGTTCTTATTTTTAATATAATATAATATAAATAAATACTGACATAAAATATTGAAGATATGTTAAATTGAATGTTTTTAGTTGGAGTATTATATATTAATTTAACATTCATGTGAGGGAGTGTTCTAATTTCACTGAACTTTGAGAATATTGTTAACGTCTGTAAATCAACTTTGAGTTTTTAAGAAGAGAAGAGTTAAAAATATTAAAAAATCATAGTTCAAAAATGTGAGGAAACCCTTCCATAGTTAACAAAGTGTTGTATGAGCATGTGCATATTTTTTCTTCTCACAAAAATTACAACCCTCCGAAAAGGTCACAACTCATCAAAAAAGTCACAAATCTTTGGAAAAGTCATAACCATTCAATGTGAATTGGTGTTGTAACGACCCGGAAAATGATAGAGTGA
>NW_026037869.1:0-205 GCF_019186545.1 Solanum stenotomum | reverse complement strand
ATAAGAATGTCTGAAAGTACTCAATGTTGTAACTAAAACAATTTGCAAAACTTCTCAAAATAAAAGGAAAATACTGAGAGATTCCTCAACTCTTAACTATCTATGAAGCCTCTAATACTAGGATAGATGTCGGGACAACTCAACAGTAACAAGAAAATAAATGTGAAATCCTCCAGAAAATAAGGAGGCTCACCAGCTATTTGAA
>NW_026037868.1:0-2663 GCF_019186545.1 Solanum stenotomum | reverse complement strand
TCGACTTTCTTGATTCATTCAAATGAACCAACCCAAAAAAAAAAAAATCCTTCCATTTGAGTCCTCTTTTTCATCCAAAATACATTCATGGATTAATCTGCTTAAAGCAAAGTGACAATAATATGTTTATTCTTATATCATCTTATTTATATTTCTCATTAGAAACAATAACTAACATAGCTACTTTTGAGTTGTTTTTCATTTATTAGGTAACTAGAACTGATCTGTGTTGAGAAACTGGCTGAACATCCGTACTTCACGAGATCTAAAGTCCCTAAATATTCCTTCTCGGGCCAAAATCTATTGAAAGGAAAAGAAAAGATGACTGAAAATGGAGAGAACATCGGTTTGAATGAGATCACAATAGCAGACCGTATCATTGCTGAGCAAAATGAGTTGATTGCTCAACTGGCACAACAAATTACTGAAATGAGGGCTGAGATGCATATGACTCGGGAGTTAGCAAATTTGGCTATCACTGATAACACTCCTCTTCCAAACAACAAAAGACCTCTACTCCATTTCCCTACTCCTAATCCAACACCCGAACATTTCCCACAAAATCCACCTATTGCTCTAGTCCAAAAGGCCCCACCTGTCGAATTAAACACAACTAACCAACATCATGCTAGCTCTTCCTACCAAACACCTCATCCATCTCAAAGCCTAAATTCTAACAACTCTCAAGCACTCCCTTCCATGTACCAAACTCCTCCTCAAAACACTTCGAACCCACCTACTACTCAACCCGTACCTACAAAAGCCATTTTTCATATTCCAATAATCACATAACCACATCTTTCCTACACTACATATCCCGAACCCAATCACTATGGGGAGAAGGAAAAAGAGTGGAGGGTCAAAGAGGAAATGAATAAGCAGAGCATGAAGGAAGAAATTATGAAAGCTATGAAAGAACTTCATTACACTCTAGATGTTATAGGGCTAAACTATGAAGACTTGTGTATCCATCCAAACTTGGACCTTCCCGAGGGGTTTAAGGTACCAAAGTTTGACACTTTTGGAGGAACTGGATACCCCTTAGCTCATTTAAGGGCGTATTGGGACCAACTCATAGGAGTTGGGAAAAATGAAGCATTGTTGATGCGGCTCTTCAGCCGAAGTTTGAATGGAGAGGCCTTAGAATGGTTCACCTCCCAAGACATGAAGCAATGGCCTAGTTGGAATGCTTTAGCTAAAGATTTTATTGAGAGATTTGCTTATAATGTAGAGATCGTTCCAGATCGATACTCCTTGGAAAAGATTAGGCAAAAATCCACCGAAAACTATCGTGAATATGCATACAGGTGGAGAAAAGAGGCTGCTAGAGTTCAACCTCCCATGTTTGAAAAGGAGATCACTGAAGTATTTGTGCGTATCCAATAGCCAGAATACTATGATAGAATGATGCTGCTAATTGGAGCAAAATTTGCTGAGATAGTCAAAATAAGTGAGACTATTAAAGATGGTCTTAAGATCGGAAAAATTGCCCGGGTGGCAGCCCAAGCCGGATCTTCGGGACTATTGAGGAAGAAAAGGGAGGACGTGTCCTTTATTTCTGATGCATTTGATGGAAGGACAAAGAGATCATTCGAATTTAGCTCTAGAAAATCTTCACCTTCCAAAGCCTATCCTCTAGCTCCACAAAATCCTACCTAATATTCTATCTCTAACAAAATTTCCAAACTCCACCTCCTAATCTCCCAACTCCACATTACCAAAATACCCCTCCAAACTATCAGACTCCACAATCAAATTACCAAACTCAACCATACCCAAAATTCCAAACACCAACACCTCCCCACCAAAGATCCTTTAAATTACCGTCAAGTACCTCCACCTCCATAAAATAACTATGACCTTCCTCGTCCAAACTTTGAAAGGAAACCTCCCAGAATTTTCACTCTCATTGAAAGCCGAACCAAGTTGTTCGAAAGATTGAAAGCTGCAGGCATGCTTCATCCCATCGAACCTAAACCTGTCAACACAAACTCTAAATTCTTTAGAGCTGATGAGATATATGCATNGAAAGATTGAAAGCTGCAGGCATGCTTCATCCCATCGAACCTAAACCTGTCAACACAAACTCTAAATTCTTTAGAGCTGATAAGATATATGCATACCACTCCAATAGTGCGAAATACCACTAAAGATTGCATCAACCTGAAGCATAAGATTCAAGACTTAATTGATCACAATGTGGTCACCCTTCAAACTGCCTCTCCTAATGTGCATAATAATCCTCTACCGAATCCTGGGGGTGATACTATTAATATGATTAAAATAGAAGAGGATTGGGGTGCTGCTAAGACGATAGTCCCATCGAATCTTGACAGTCTTGAGAAAGCTGTAGCCTCTCTAAGCATAAGCAAGAAGCCCGAGTTCCTGATAAAAACACCCCATAAAGCTTTTGTTTTAGGGCCAAAGAAGGGCCTTACTGAGAAAGAGTTTGTGATAATGGCATTTCATCAAGCTTTTACTTTAGTGCCAAAAAAAGGCCTTACCAAGAAAGAGTTTGTGATCGAGATCGCTACCGCCCATGGTATGACTAGATCTGGTAAATGTTATACACCAGAAGAATTGGCTCAAGGAGGCCACAAGATAGACCACCAGAAAAGTCCAATCAGTGAAGCTTAAGCCGAGGAGTTTTGGCAGAGAATGCA
>NW_026037867.1:0-960 GCF_019186545.1 Solanum stenotomum | reverse complement strand
GAAAATCCGCAACAAGATGCAAGAATCTGGACAAACGCTTTCATCCTTTCTCTTTTCGCCTCTTTTTTTTCTCTTCTTGAATTCTCAACTAAAACCCTAGGCGTATTTTAGGATTATAAAACTGAACCTAATAGGATTAGACCCTTAAAATATTACTAAAAACGAAATAAATCTGATTGGGTAAGGAAAAGACCAAACTACCCCTCTAAAACCCGGTTTTGACTTTCCTTAACTGGACAACCTAACTTCAAAAGGCCATAGCTCACTCATCCGACCTCGAAACTTATCAAACTCGGCGGCGTTGGAAAGATAATTCAAATATGTTTCCTACGGTATCTGGTAGAATGCCGAAATCATCCTGAGCTAGGAGTTATGGTCGTTTGAAGTCAACCCAAAACTCATACTTAGCTTAACTTGTAAAATTTCAGATTTTGCTATTTCCAATTTAATTCTTTTTGGAACTCAAGGTGCTACATCTAGTGACCTTAACACTTAAAAAATTTTAATTCCTCGGTAAAATCTCACTCACTACGATGAACGGTTCGAGTCTTAGTTTGAAAATTTTCTGGGGTGTTACAATATCTCCCCCTTGGAATCATTCGTCCTCGAATGACGATTAAACTGGGTATGAAATGGGGTTACTCTTACTAAGGTCTGAGTCTAATGGTCTACTCTTACTATATTCAAGCTTAACTCAAATCTTTAAGTTCGGGTTCTATACCTTGATAAGGAATCTCCTCCCAAGACTATTACTGTTTAACACCACATTCAAGCTTAGTATTCGAACAACTCCATGGACCCCTACTAACCAACTCCTTCAGATCCAACTAAGGGCTCTCATTTAACTATTTCTCTTAGTAAAATCTAATCCTCTTCTTCCTCATTATTAATAATCTTAGATGGAATTATCACACCATCACTAACACGGTAAAAACATCAACCTCCTCTTTCTAACATCAC
>NW_026037866.1:0-201 GCF_019186545.1 Solanum stenotomum | reverse complement strand
TTAAAGGTGGAAGGTGGTCTTGAATTTAAGAAACTTCAAACGGCCATAACGCATGCCTCGGTTCTCCGTTTCAGGCGATTTTTTTTTTGAATCCGCGTATTTTTTTGAGATCTACGCAACCAAACTGCCTAAAGGCGGTTTGCGCGTGCAGATTCACCCAGAAACGCGTTTATCTGATTCCTACGTGCGAGCGGAAATATG
>NW_026037865.1:0-234 GCF_019186545.1 Solanum stenotomum | reverse complement strand
ATTCATAAGCCCAAAACCCAAATCCTAAACCTAAGAAATCTGAAATCCCTAAGAAACCCTAAAACCTAAAAACCCTTCAAAAAACCAAACCCTAGGAAATCCTAAATGCTAAATAATATACGCTAAGAAACTCTAAATCATAGGGCTAAACCTTAAACCCCAAACCATATGGAATCCTAAGAAACCCTAAACCCTAAATTCCATTAAAACATCTACAACTATAATACCCGGAAA
>NW_026037864.1:0-719 GCF_019186545.1 Solanum stenotomum | reverse complement strand
GCCATAAGGCCCAATCAGCCCATTTTAGTGGGATAGTGAGCTTTGCTAAACATTGTTATTTTAAGAAGACATGTATTTAAAAAGAAAAAATTAGTAATTAAGTCATAATACCTAGCATAATTAGTCAAAATAACAATACTTTAAAATATTTATTTAAAATGGCAGAATGACAATATTTTTATAAAATAATATGTATTCAGATTTTAGTATTTACAATTAATTTTATTTATGGAAAGAGTCCTATATTGGACCAAATTATATACCAATAACCATTTAAAGAAAAAAAAATTAAACCAATACACATTAACCTTTTTTAAACTCCATTCATGTTTCTTCCCCACCTTTCACGTTTCAAGTTTTCTTCAAGGTGCTAAATTGTTGTTCATCAAGAAATCTTCTTTATCGTTAAATGATAACAAGGTAATTTCCATTATCCATTTTTATTTGATGTTTAAATCACCGATTCTATATATTACGGATTTTCAATCGAATTTTTCAATTTTTATGTGATTTTGTTTAGTTATTCATCAAATAGTTATGATTTTCAATTTTTTCAATTTTTTTTGTGATTTTCTTTTAATTTTTCAAATTTTAGAGAATCTAGAAATTCATATGTATGTTTATTTTGTTTGATATTTAATACATTCTAATTTTTGATAATTTCAAAATTCAAATTATCAAAAATTTTGTATTCATATTTGAGATTTAGTAGATTGTAG
>NW_026037863.1:0-276 GCF_019186545.1 Solanum stenotomum | reverse complement strand
AAAAATTGGAGAGGATCTCTCGCAACAACAAAGCATGGAGCCCTAGGAGGTCAGATACTGGGAGAAACACATTTGCCGTTCATAATACAACCGTCAACTCTGCAGATGATATTCGTGAGAAGATGGCTCAGATAAGGACAGAGTTGGGATTGGTATTGAAGCATCTGAGCGTAGGAGCAGAAAAGGTAAATGTTGTGAACTACTTAACTAGAACTCCACCACTAGTTGAGGAGTGTTACTATGAAAAGGATACTTATGTTGTGAATGATCAGACGG
>NW_026037862.1:0-500 GCF_019186545.1 Solanum stenotomum | reverse complement strand
AAATGGTTAGACCAATAGGAATAAGAATGTCAATAGAAGCCCCTATCAAGCTTCAAGATGGAGGACATAGAGGTAAGATACTAAACATAGCAGCTCATGATCCTCAATTGTGGAACTCAGTAATAGATGTATGGAAAGGAATAGTAGTAGCAGATTACATACATCATTATAGTGAGACAGATGCAGAAACTATGTATAGATACATGGAAACCTTTTTAGGAGAATCAATCAAAGGAATGTGGGAAGTATACAAGGTAACCTACCCTCAAGAATTCCAAGAACTAGTAAATATGGGACCAAATCCATATAATTTCACTAATAAAATACACAGCCTAATAACAGGAGAAGACCCTAATAGTGGATTGGTAGTATTACAAAAGAATGCATTAATAAAACTAGAACAACTTAGCATTACAAATTGGAGCCATATCAAAAACTTTCTAAAGGATTATTTTTATTTATGCGCTATAAACGGCAATGCGTTTGATCAAAGCTTAGGA
>NW_026037861.1:0-220 GCF_019186545.1 Solanum stenotomum | reverse complement strand
CCATATAGACTTCTTCCTCTAGGTGCCCGTTCAAGAAAGCATTCTTCATATCCAATTGCTAAAGAGACCAGTCGAGATTTACTGCGATTATCAACATAACTCTAATTGAGTTTAGCTTAGCTACTGGAGCAAACGTCTTGAGATAGTCAATGCCATTGCCATATGTCTGTGTGAATCCCTTAACTACTAGGTGGGCCTTATACCTTTCCAAGGATCCGTC
>NW_026037860.1:0-218 GCF_019186545.1 Solanum stenotomum | reverse complement strand
GGAGGCTTGTCTCTGGGTTTCCAGCCCTATATTTCCGTTCCATTGCTTGGCTGACTCGAATAGAGGTAAAGTGGGGCCTTTGGCCCAACGAGGAGATGCAAGGAGAGGAGATAGGAGTTTATGTTGAACTCCGAGCAAATTTCACATGTAACAAAACGAAAGTAAGGATTAATATTTATGGATACATAAATAATTCAATGAAGTTTCAACAACATATA
>NW_026037859.1:0-204 GCF_019186545.1 Solanum stenotomum | reverse complement strand
ATTTAGGTTGTTGTGCTTTTGTCATTTTCTTTTTTTTTATCCATGTGTTGCACATCTACTCCCCCTTTTTCCCCAAGTAAACAAAACCACCATATAGAAAATAAATTCCATGTTGTGTGTTTCATCTTTCTAATCTTTTTCATAAGATAGAACGGTATGTTGTGTTACTTTCTGATTATCAGTCATCACAAAATTTCGAAGGTA
>NW_026037858.1:0-685 GCF_019186545.1 Solanum stenotomum | reverse complement strand
AAGATAATAATAGAAGGATACGGGAGCAAAAGCTAATATATGTAAATATAATTGTTTACCAGAAGATAAATGGGAAAAATTAAAAACACCGATAGTCGTAACGGGATTTAATAATGAAGGAAGGATGATCACATATAAGGCAAAAAATATAAAAGTACAAATATGAGATAAGATATTAACTATAGAAGAAATATATAACTTTGAATTAACTACAAAAGATATGTTATTAGGAATGCCATTTTTAGAAAAATTATACCCACATATAATAACAAAAACACACTGGTGGTTCACGACACCGTGTAAATAAAAAATAGGAGCAAAAAGAGTCAATAATAAAAAACGAAAAACAACAGAATGGATAAAAGGAAGTGAAAAAATTACACAAAAATTAGAAAATATAAAAGAAGAAGACCCTAAAATAGAATTAATTATATTCTCTATAGATAAAGTAAAAATAATTCAAGATAAGTTAGAATTATTATATAGTGAGGATCCTTTACAAGGATGGGAAAAACATAAAACAAAAGTAAAAATTGAGCTAATTGATAATAACAGTATAATAACCCAAAAGCCATTAAAGTATAATTTTAATGATTTAATCGAATTTAAAATACATATAGATGAATTACTAGAAAAAGGATGTATACAAGAAAGCGATAGTAAGCACACAAGCCCGACATTTATC
>NW_026037857.1:0-573 GCF_019186545.1 Solanum stenotomum | reverse complement strand
GCTTAGGTCTAATTCTTTTCCTTTTATTGTTCAAATATACTATTATCAAATATTATTTTCTGTTCTAAAGATTCTTCGTCTTGATGTTCTTCTTTATTTATTATTTGTATGTCTGCTTCAGTCATTTGTTATATTATAGAATTCATTATCTGATTCTATTTCTATGTCATTATCTATTTCATTTTCTGATATTTCATTTATGCTATCTTCACTTTCTAATTCATAATCTATATATTCTATCTGCGTATATTTTTCATCTTTTATAATTATTTCTGACATTTGTTTTTCCTTTGGATTTTTAGGTAATTTACAATCTCTAGCTATATGTCCTAATTTTTCACAATTATATCAAGTACATTCCGTTAGTTTTCTTTTTGGTCTATATGGTCTTTTGGTTTTGTAATTTTTTACATAGTACCTTCTTCTTGGTTTTTTTATATTTATATTTTGATCTGTATTTTTTATTATATTTCTTTTTATTTTTATAGTACCTATCCGTACAATCAAATTGAGGTGTTGTTTTATTTTTGCAACATGCCAAGTTTTTTATTGGGAAAATGCATAAGTACCCCC
>NW_026037856.1:0-306 GCF_019186545.1 Solanum stenotomum | reverse complement strand
AAACCTAAACCCTAAAAAACTTAAGAAAAAAAACTTAAAAACCCCTAAACCTAAATCATAAGCCCAAAACCCAAAAATCCCTAAGAAATCCTAAACCCTAAGATAAACTAAACCCTAAACCTTAGGGAAACCCCAAGACTTATGGAACACCAACAATCCCTAAAGCCTAAAAACGCCTTTAAAAATACTAAACCTAAAAAGACCCTTAAAATCCATAACCTCTAAAAATTTTAAATTTAAAATCCTAAGCCCTAAACCCAAAGAAACACTAAGCCGTTAGAACCCCTAAACAGTAAAAAAATCATA
>NW_026037855.1:259-633 GCF_019186545.1 Solanum stenotomum | reverse complement strand
ATCATATTTCCGCTCGCACGTAGGAATCTGTAAAACGCGTTTCTGGGAAAATCGGCACGCGCAAACCGCCTTTAGGCAGTTTGGTTGCGTAGGTCTCGAAAAAATACGACGATTCGAAAAAAAAATCGCCTGAAACGGACATCCGAGGCCCGAGTTATGGCCGTTTGAAGTTTCCTAAATCGAAGGCCACCTTCCACCTTTAAGATGCTGAATTTCAAACGGCCGTAACTTTCGGCTCGAACGTCCGTTTGACGCAATCTTTTTTTTGAAACCTCTTATTTTTTCGATATCTATATGAGGAACCCATCGCCCTTGTCTGAATTTCCTTTTATTTTTTTCATCATATTTCCGCTCGCGCGTAAGAATCAGTAAAA
>NW_026037855.1:0-234 GCF_019186545.1 Solanum stenotomum | reverse complement strand
GCGCAAACCGCCTTTAGGCAGTTTGGTTGCGTAGGTCTCGAAAAAATACGGGGATTCGAAAAAAAAATCGCCTGAAACGGACATCCGAGGCCCGAGTTATGGCCGTTTGAAGTTTCCTAAATCGAAGGCCACCTTCCACCTTTAAGATGCTGAATTTCAAACGGCCGTAACTTTCGGCTCGAACGTCCGTTTGACGCAATCTTTTGTTTTAAACCTCTTATTTTTTCGATATCT
>NW_026037854.1:0-340 GCF_019186545.1 Solanum stenotomum | reverse complement strand
AGATGATTATCTTAGTTAACCAAATGTATACCTTGAAGAAACACCAATAACTACAAATTTATATCTTCAAAAACTATCGCCAAACGTAGCTAAAAGAATGGAAAAATGATTGCCACGTATAGAGATCACGTTTCTAGGCACGGGGGCAACCTTTAATGGTAGAAATCATCAAAAACTAACCTTCAACATGCAAGAAATCCATAGGAACTCTCTCTTAATGCAACGACCCGAGAGCACCCCCTAGCCGTTACCGGCGTATTCGACCTCTCGGAGGTCTTATACAAGCCCTTAGCATTCATCATAGCATTTATAATAGAAAAATAGCGAAAAATTTAAAACT
>NW_026037853.1:0-393 GCF_019186545.1 Solanum stenotomum | reverse complement strand
TTTTTTCGAGATCTACGCAACCTAACTGACTAAAGGCACTTTGCCCATGCCGATTATCCCAGAAACGCGTTTTACTGATTCTTACGCGCGAGCGGAAATANAAAAAATAAAAGGAAATTCAGACAAGGGCGATGGGTTCCTCATATAGATCTCGAAAAAATACGAGGTTTCAAAAAAAAGATTGCGTCAAACGGACGTTCGAGCCGAAAGTTACGGCCGTTTGAAATTCAGCATTTTAAAGGTGGAAGGTGGCTTTGAATTTAGGAAACTTCAAACGGCAATAACTCGGACCTCGGGAGTCCGTTTCAGTCGATTTTTTTTTTGAATCCGCGTATTTTTTCGAGATCTACGCAACCAAACTACCAAAAGGCGGTTTGCGCGTGCCGATTTCCC
>NW_026037852.1:95315-149685 GCF_019186545.1 Solanum stenotomum | reverse complement strand
GGTAGCTTCGGGGTGTGACATGGACAATATTATTGTTAAATAAGGTGTAATGACATAAACCCGATAGAATACACAAATAATTAAGTGATAGAGCAATTAATAATAATAATAATAATAATAATAATAATAATAATAGTATATTTATGAATATTTATAAGTAAAAGGATCAAAAGTGCACAATTCAATTATACATTGAAGGTTAAAATGTGGTTAGTGAAATACTATAGGGACTAAAATCAAAATTTACTAATAATTGAAGGATAAAAAATGCTATTGACCCTAATATGAGAGGTAAGCATTGTATTCTATGTGAAATTTATGAAATGTAAGTTTATTAACTAGGAGCTCTACCACAAATTGATAATTTAACAAAATACTTCATTTACATTTAAGTGCCTAAATTGGAACAGTTTACTTTAGATTTAATCAAGGGAGAAGGGACGGATTTACCCCCGAACTTTAATAAATGGTACGTGTATGTCTTCCGTTATACTTTGCGTCCATATAAGCCCCTTCCGTCCAATTATAGGTACACATANTAAACTCTCAGTTTTCATATATTCAGACAGTATATGGGTATTCCCCATCTTTTCAGTTTATCTGATGTCTTATGCTTCCGCAAAGTATTTCTTTTAAGTATGCTTATATATGCCAACAGGGTTAGCTTGGGGTCACTCGTGATTCTAGGTCCCGTATCCGCGTCCTTGGGGTAGCTTCGGGGTGTGACATGGACAATATTATTGTTAAATAAGGTGTAATGACATAAACCCGATAGAATACACAAATAATTAAGTGATAGAGCAATTAATAATAATAATAATAATAATAATAATAATAATAATAGTATATTTATGAATATTTATAAGTAAAAGGATCAAAAGTGCACAATTCAATTATACATTGAAGGTTAAAATGTGGTTAGTGAAATACTATAGGGACTAAAATCAAAATTTACTAATAATTGAAGGATAAAAAATGCTATTGACCCTAATATGAGAGGTAAGCATTGTATTCTATGTGAAATTTATGAAATGTAAGTTTATTAACTAGGAGCTCTACCACAAATTGATAATTTAACAAAATACTTCATTTACATTTAGTGCCTAAATTGGAACAGTTTACTTTAGATTTAATCATTGATAATTTGATATAGGTTGATGCATATTTCTTTTAATGAAAGCAAGTAATAATCTAATCTTTAAGAATTTGTCCAAGCGATCTATCAATAAAAAAGATGTTTGTGATTAACAACGGACTTTTAGCAGAACATCTTTGACAGAAGTTTCAACATTTTTAACCTATTTCATTTATCGATAAAATTCGGCTCCTGGCCCATGACAAAATGTGAATAAATATTTTTCTTTTAAATTAACCATACAAACCTACAGAATGTGAGGGGATAATAACACACCTAATCCCGACGTAATTGGTAAGTTCTTCTTTTGGTCCTTGTGATATATAACTCAATTTATTTATTTTTCAATCAATTTTGATGTGTGTTATTGGTTCCTCTAGGTAGAAAACATGCTATATTTGACTATATATGGACTATATTATCGCTAAATATGGTGTAACCATATAAACTTGACATAATACATGAGTAATTAAGTGGTGGAATAATTAATAATAGTACATTTGTGAATATTCACAAGTAAAAGGGATTGAATGTGCACAATTCAATTATACATTGACGGTTAAGTGATCTTAGTGAAATACTATAAAGACTAAAACCAAAATTTACTGATAATTGAGGGACCAAATTAAACTGTTATAAATCATAATGTGAAAGGTAAGATTGTATTTTATGTGAAATTTATCTTATTTTTTAATGTGCAAAATGAAAAACTATTTTCCCCGGCAACCCTCTGATCTATCAATGGAAAGATGTTGACGATCGATCGACGATATCGTTTTCAATTAATGGAAATCTCAACACTTCTAACCTAATTCATAATTGATAGAATTTGGCTCCCGGTCCATGACATTATGTGAATAAATATTNAAAGACTAAAACCAAAATTTACTGATAATTGAGGGACCAAATTAAACTGTTATAAATCATAATGTGAAAGGTAAGATTGTATTTTATGTGAAATTTATCTTATTTTTTAATGTGCAAAATGAAAAACTATTTTCCCTGGCAACCCTCTGATCTATCAATGGAAAGATTACGATCGATCGACGATATCGTTTTCAATTAATGGAAATCTCAACATTTCTAACCTAATTCATAATTGATAGAATTTGGCTCTTGGTCCATGACATTATGTGAATAAATATTGAAATTTTTTTTATCTAACTACACATCCTTTTTTACCTTATTTTCTATTATTCCCTACCATTTCAAAAAATTACAAAAATCCCTCTTTTCTTCAATTTCTCTCACTTTTCCAGATACATCACTCTAAACAATCACCCTCAAGGTTTTTTTCCCTTTTTTCATGCCTAAAATCACTCCATGGAATCACCAACTATCTCCATCACTCCACTTTTGAATTTCAAATCTTTTCTTTTTTTCTTTTCCAGTTCCATCAATTGCAAGTTGTTGAAGAGGTAGTCCTTCTCCAACTATTTTTTTTTCCAGTTCATCAATTATCGATTTTTTTTCATCTATAAATTTCTGATATATATATGGATGGTAAGTATGTACGGGCAATCTTCAGAAAGCATTATCGAACAACACGAAGCAAAAGGAACGGAAGAGAAGAGATGAATCGGTTGTTGTCATATGGCAACGGAAAGTTACTGCTTAATTGCATATAGTGAATAATAAACACAAGAAGTAGATACAAAAAATGTATCTTGAACTCTGAAATGCAAAGAATGCAACGATGTATAATTAAGGAAAAGGAAAAACAAATAACTGTGGAAAAACCCTCAAAAATTAAGGGAATAAAGATCGAGTTGTTGATGGCTCCGGTAAGGGCTTTGGGTCGAGATCCATGGGTGACGCCATTGTAGAAAGTGAAAAAAAGCTACGGGAGTTGATTGATAGAGAGCAAAGGAGAAAATGTAGAAGGATTTCTTCATCACTTTTTTTTTTTTGCTTTCAACAGATCAGATTATTGATTTTTTTCGCTTTTTTGTTGTTTATCTTTTTTCTGATACATATGGGTTCTGGTCTATCGTTTAATATTGGTCTTACCCAATTAGTTTCACAAACAGAAGATCTCGTCCTTCGCGTTTGTGATTCAAAATCGATGAAAGATGCATTGAAAGTTCTAAATTANGATCGGCAGCAGAGGCTACTGTTCTCTTCTCAGTCCTGGGCACCATTACTTTGTTAATAAACTCAAACATCAATTGATACTCCCCTTTAAGGAACTTCTTAGGAAGGCATGCACACTTGACATCTCCTCGTTTGGTGGCAAGCTTCGAGAAATCACCAGATGGTTTGCATCCCTCAATAGTTCGAACACCCACGACAGGCACTCCAAGAATAATACCCAGAGTTTCTTCATCAAGATGAATCTCCACATTCCGGACTGTCATTATGATTCCACCACCTTCCAGTAGTTTCATTTTATAGAAGAACTCACGCACTTCAGGTTCGTGTAAGTACGGAACTGGTGGTGCAAATAAATGATTCCAGCCTTGAATGGTAACAACATCAACCAAATTGGCCATACCAAACAATGTGTTAATGTCAAGGTCAAAGACTCTACCATTCAAGACTTTTTGTTGTTCCATATTCTCTACCCGCTCTTTTCTAGTCAAATCCTTTTCTTTGATTTGATTTTTAATCTTGGGACCAAGTCTCTGCTTTCTTCCTGTTTCTCCTTGTGCAAGAGATGGCTGAATTTTAACCTTCGCATTTTTTGCAGTAGATTTCCTTCCCCCTTTTTGAGTTCCCTTTGATTTAATCCTTTCTCCCTCAGCTTCTTTCCTCCTTCTTACCACATACTTGACAACATCTTCAGATTCACTTTCACTATTCGCAATAGACACAGGCGTAGAGGCGGGATGTTCAGTTTTAAACCCTTATCTTCTCCTCTTCCTAGTTCTGTCCGTGTGGGCTTTGCTTGCAGCAATAGCACTTCCCATAACCTTTTGTGCTTCGCTCCTTGTAATATACTTCATTTTGTCTCCTTTAGAGCAAGACATTTCCAACTTTCCCTTCCCTTTTCTCTGTCGCTCCTTTGCTCGTTCAGCAGAGTTTTCAACAATGTCAACCTCAGATGTACCTTTAACTGCTTCCAACTCAGAAACATATATTTGAGATTGGTTTGCTCCACGCATTCCCCTTGAGCGCCATTTTAATGGAACCTCTTCTTCTTCTTCTTCCTTATCGCTTCCAACATCAAATGATTTGGGTGTTTGGTCAAAGATGGGCTCACTTCTGGGAATGACCTGATCCGGTGACTCCAACTCATGCTCCAGAGAAGTGGGTTGAACATCCCCTCTTAAAAAGGCTAAACTTTGAACGGGCACCAGTTCAGCATCAGCAGTTAGAGTCTCATTAGGTTTTACCATATATTGTGCTTCTAAAATGGTGGATTTTTCACTAGATAGGACCAGAGTGGGAGAGCAAACCAAGGTATTTCTGGAGTGAAGAACTGGGGAGACTAAAATGTCGACCGGCGGGCAGATGGTTTCAACCATTTCGCCGGCACCACAGACAGGAGTGAAGGGAGACTCTTCAGGAGGAGGATCGGGGAAGTTGAAAGGGCTAGGGATTTTTCAGAAGACTCAGTGATAGACATTTTGAGAAGAAGAAGGAAGAACTTGGAGAGAGGTTTAGAGAACTATGTTAATTAATTTTTGAAAGGAGAAGAGAGAAGCTAAAAATAAATTCTCCAACAAAAATTAAAATAGAAAAGGTATCGGGTCTCAATGGAGGTGACCTTTGGTATTTAAAACGACAAGACGTTTTGAACTGATGCGACGAATGGGCGAGAGACACGTGGCAGAGATGTTTGACTTTTAGACAGTGTAGTATAAGTGATACTAACCTCGTGAGGACCAGGTCCTCCTTTCAGTTTGTAACTCTGTCTGTGTGATTAAACATTCTCTTCAGCTAGACATACCATGAGTGTATACCTACATTAAGGTACAAAAGTGAATTATTTTATGACAGACATTACAACAAGTATAGATACCTGCCCTCCTTAACATTATCAATAAGGAAAAATCTGTCGAAAGGTCAGGTAATTTTGTGCATCCCTAGCCGCATCCTGTTTTTAATGAAGACATCTTTACTTAACGATTTTGTAAAGATGTCTGCCAGCTGGTCTTCAGTTTTACAGAACCTCATCATCACATTTAGCTTTTCAACATTGTCTCTTAGGAAGTGATGCCTTATATCTATGTGCTTTGTTCTCTTGTGCTGGACCGGATTTTTGGCCATGTTCATGGCACTAGTATTATCGCAGACGAGAGGAATAGTGTTTGTAAGTACCCCAAAATTTTCTAGCTGCTGCTTTATCCATAACAATTGTGCACAGCATGATGCAACAGCCACATACTTTGCCTCTGCAGTAGACAATGCCACAGAATTCTGCTTCTTTGTTCCCCATGAAATCAAGGCTGATCTTAGGAAGTGTGTCATGCCTGATGTGCTTTTTCGATCAACAAGAAAACCTGCATAATCAGCATCAGCATAACCTATAAGATCAAAAGAGTCATCAGTAGGGTAGAAGAGGACCAGGTCCTGAGTTCCCTTCAAGTATCTTAGGATACGTTTGGCTGCCTTAAGGTGAGACTCATTTGGTGCTGCTTGAAATCTTACACACATCCCTACACTAAACACTATATCGGGCCTGCTTGCAGTGAGGTACATGAGTGACCCAATAATTCCCCTATACATGGTCTGATTGACTTCCACACCATTTTCATCTTTATCAAGTTTCACACTTGTGCTCATAGGAGTATCCAGCACCTTTGCCTCAAGAAGATTAAATTTCGTGAGCAACTCTTTGATATACTTTTCTTGGCATATTGAAGTGCCTTGAGAGGTTTGTTTAATCTGCAAGCCTAGGAAGAAAGTGAGTTCTCCCATCATGCTCATTTCAAACTTGCTGCTCATCAAATTAGAGAATTCCTTGCAAAGTAAATCTATAGTGGCTCCAAAGATGATATCATCCACATAAACCTGCACGATCAGCAACTCCTTTCCTCTGGATTTCAAAAATAGTGTATTATCAATTTTACCTCTTTTGAACCCATTTGCAAGAAGGAATTTTGACAGTCGTTGATACCAAGCTCTAGGAGCTTGTTTTAACCCATACAGAGCCTTGTCTAACTTTAGCACATGATTTGGCAGTTCTGCATCTTCAAAGCCTGGAAGCTGCTTGACATATACTTCTTCCTTCAGATTCCCATTCAAGAAAGCACTCTTGACATCCATTTGGAACAGTTTAAATTCCATATGAGCGGCAAATGCTATTAAGATTTTGATGGCTTCCATTCTGGATATAGGAGCAAATGTCTCATCATAATCAATTCCCTCTTCTTGGTTGTAACCCTGTACCACCAGTCTTGACTTATTTCTAGTAATGATCCCATGCTCATCCGGTTTGTTTCTGAAAACCCATCTGGTCCCAGTAATGGTTCTGTCAAGTGGTCTGGGGACCAGGTGCCACACCTTGCTTCTCTCAAACTGATGAAGCTCCTTCTGCATTGAAGTCACCCAGTCTACATCCTTCAAAGCTTCCTTAATGTTTTTGGGTTCAACGGAAGATATGAAAGCTGAATGTGCAACTAGATTTCTTGATTTAGACCTAGTTTGAATTCCTGAGTTAAGTGGAGAGGTGAGATTGTCTAGTGGATGTGAAGATTGATGTTTCCATCCAGAATTTCTGGTAATCTCTTCTTTTCTATCGGCATCAGAATTTCCTTCATCTTTTTCAAGATTTTGAGACACTGTTTCCTGTGATGCATTTGAGGGACCAGGTCTTCTTAAGTGTTCTGCATCATTCTCTTTTGCGCCCTGATCATCCTGCTGCTTGGTCATCAGCTCCTGAACCTCGTAGTCCTCATTGTTCTCTCTTCTTGTACCCAATTCATCAAACTTGACGCGCATGCTTTCTTCAACACAAAAAGTCCTTTTGTTGAACACCCAGTAAGCCTTGCTTGTAGATGAGTACCTGACAAATACTCCCTCATCACTTCTGGCATCAAACTTGCCTAGATCATCCTTTCCATTTTTCAGCACAAAACATTTGCACCCGAAAGGCTTGAGATGAGCAATTGAAGGCTTTCTGTCATTTAACAGCTCATAAGGTGTTTTCTTGATGATTGTTCTGATAAGACACCTGTTTGTCACATAGCAAGCTATATTAACTGCTTCAGCCCAAAAATTCATTGCAAGTTCTGAATCAATCAGCATAGTTCTAGCAATATCCACTAGAGTTCTGTTTTTTCTTTCAACAACTCCATTTTACTGAGGAGTTCTTGGTGCTGAGAAGTTGTGGCTGATTCCATTTCCTGCACAAAACCCTTCAAGTATAGAGTTTTCAAACTCTGTACCATGATCAGATCTGATACTGGCTATCTTGCAATTTATCTTCAATTGGATGGCTTTGACGAAAGTGATCAGAATTCCAGCAGTCTCATCCTTTTTCCGCAAAAACATATTCCAGGTGTACCTAGAGAAATCATCAACAATTACAATAATATAATTTTTACCTCCTCTGCTTTGAATTCTGACCGGTCCACACAAATCCATGTGGAGAAGTTCTAGAGGTCTGGTAGTGCTCACACCCCTTTTTGCCTTGAAAGATGATCTTGTTTGTTTTCCTTTTACACATGCGTCACAGACTTTGTCATTTGAGAACTTCAGCTTTGGTAATCCGCGGACTAGGTCCCCTGCAACAAGCTTGTTAAGTAAAGAGGTACTTACATGACCCAGTCGTTTATGCCAAAGATTTACATCGTCAGTTTGAGCACTCAGACATGACAGGCTGACTCCTTCAATAGAATCAAGATCAGCAACATACATATTCTTGACTCTTTTTGCAGACATCGTAATTTTCTTAGTTGCACAGTTTGTAACCACACAACTTTCAGACATGAACTTGACTTCATTTGCCTTGTCACAAATTTGTGAAATGCTCAAAAGATTGTATTTTAAACCCTCCACATAGTGTACATTATTTATCGAATTATCAGCCAATCTCCCTATTCTGCCAATACCAAGGATAGAGCCCTTCTTTCCACCACCAAATGACACACCACCACCTTGGTGTGCTTCCAAAGAGAGGAAGTTTGAAGTGTCTCCCGTCATGTGCCTTGAGCATCCACTGTCCATATACCAGCACTGACTCCTTCCTCTCTTCTGCATAAAAATCATTTGTTAGATTTAGGAACCCACTTCAGACGGAGTTCCCAGTAATCATTAAGAGGTCTGATAAAAAACCTTTCTGTCCAGTGAGGCATGATGTTTTTACTGAAACGATACGAGGGACCAGGTCCCTTGTGTCCCTTTTTAACATCATTTTCAGATCTAATAAATCTCACATGCCTTTCTTTAGCTTTTCTCAGAATCTCACAAATTTCTTTCAAATGACCATTTCGACCACAGTGAGTGCATAAAAGGTTGTCAGATACAGACACATACTTGCTATGGGGATTGTAGGGAGGCTCTATTGGTCTGCGTCCTAACCCTTTCTTTCCATTGAAACTTTGATTGGACAGATTAGAGAGTATCTTAGAGGAGTCAGTCCATTTAAGGGAGTGACTTAATTCTTCCTTGACCTTACTCAAATCCTTTCTTAGTTGAGAATTTGATTCAAGAGAAGCGACTAGCTTAGACTCAGAATTTTTTAACTTTTCTTCCAGTTCTTCCTCAAAAATGCTAAGCTTTCTCTTCCCACCTACTGAGTTTCCAAGGTCCTTCTCAGATGTTATGTTACAAGTCTTTAGAATACCTATCCCTTCACTAATTTCAGCAACTTGAGACATGAGAGCAAAATTCATATCTTCACACAAACTTAATTTTTTATTCAACATTAAGTTTTCAGTAGTTCGTTCATCAACACAATCAATAAGCAGAGCAACAAGTTTCCTCAAATTTTCAATAGGCAAATTATCTAGATCATCTTTAAGATCAAAAAGAGTTACCTCATCTGAATCCTCTTCATCATCAGAATTTTCCATTAAGGAGAAAATAGAGTTGAAAATGCTTTCATTATCCTCAATGGCCATCATTGAGACATCCTCATGACTCTCTTCATCTTCTTCTGATTCACTTGAGTCATTTCCCCACACAGCAAAGGCATTTCTCACCATCTGATCCGCATGTGCCTTCCTTCGAGCATGGTCTGGGACCAGGTCCCTCTTGCGAGGTCTGGTGTCATGAGTTTCCTGCTTTGTACTGGGGTAGTTCCTCATGAAGTGTCCAGGCTTGCCACACTTATGGCAAAGATTATTTGCAGTAGCAGTTCTACTGGAAGGGGTTTTCTTTTGGAAGCCTCCATGCTTCTTTAAGATCTTCTGAAATCTTCTAGTGACATATGCCATCTCATCCTCCTCTTTAGTCTCTTTACTTTGAGATATTTTCAAAGCAATGGACTTCTCCTTCTTTCCTTCCTTCACAGTTGTTCCCTGTTTCTTGTTCATCTCGTAGGTCTGAAGATTCCCAATCAGTTCGTCTATAGAAAGCGTCATTAGATTTTTGGCTTCTGTTATGGCATCCACCTTGCTTTCCCAAGATTTCGGAAGCACTTTGAGAATCTTGCGAATTTGCTTACGGATAGGAATAGGCTCACCCAACCCTCTCAGCTCATTGGTGATAGAGGTGAATCTTGAGTTCATCTCAAAGATGGATTCCCCTTCCTTCATAATGAAATTTTCATACTGAGTGGTAAGCATATCAACTTTAGATTATTTTACTCGTTGAGTTCCTTCATGGGCTGTTTGAAGACAATCCCATATCTCATTGGCAGTCTCACAAGCAGAAATTATGTTGTACTCATCTGCTCTAATTCCGCACACCAGAATCTTCTTTGCTTTGTAGTTCTTTTCTATCTTTCTCCTATCTGCCTCGTTGTAGTCCTTTCTGGTTTTGACAACAGTGATGGTAAGCTCTCCATCCTTCACTTCCTTTGTAGGAACATATGGTCCATCAAGGATGATGTCCCATAACTCAGAATCCTCAGCGTTGATGTAGTCGTGCATTCGATTTTTCCACCAGCCATAATATTGTCCATTAAAACGCGGTGGCCTGGTAGAAGATTGTCCTTCCTCCATATTGGGTGGAGCAGCCATTTCGTCAGGATCTTTCCTTTTCTTGGTGTTAACCAGAGAGAAAAGACGTGCTCTGATACCACTTGTTGGAATGTATGCATCCACTGGTATAGATGGGACCAAGTCCTCAGCACAGTTAAAATAATAGAAAATAAACAACGTGCTGAAAGTAAAGATTGCACAACAACTTTACGTGGAAACCTCCTTGCTCAAGGGAGTAAAACCACGACCTGGCCTGCCAGGACTTTTCAAACTTTTTTCACTAATCTTCTCCAAGAAAAAGTAAAAGCAAGTTTACAAACCGAGATTAGCCTACTAGTCCCAACTCTAAGCAATACCTCTTATTACTTAGATGAGCCAGAGCAGATACAACACTACCCACTAAGCTATCACCCTTAGATAACTTAGACTTTGCTAAGCGGATACAACACCGCCCACTATACTAATCCTAACCGTTTAATATAGACTTTTAGAGTAAGAACCTAAGTTACCCTTAACCTAGTTCTTACAATGATTCAAACAAGTTTGAAACGTTTCTTTCACAAGTGAAACGGATCTTACAATATCAGAACTATTACAAGCAAACAAATAACAACTGGTACAAAAAGCTCTTGAAGCAATCGATCAAGTCCCTTGCTGTTCTTGAAGCTTGAAAGACTCTCTCTTTGAATGAATGAGTAATATTGTTGTATCTTGTTTGGTATATACCATGAAAAGTTATTACCAAACGTACAAGCAACCTCCTTGCTTCTGATTGGTGAAGTACTCTGCAGTTTCACCAACTTTCTGACGCAGACAACTTTTACAGTTGTACCGCACTTTAACAGCTGGACGAGTATTCATACTCTGCAGAGGACCAGGTCCCTGCACTTGTGAGGAGATCATCAAAACACCAAAAGGTATAAGCTCTTATCAAGACCACTGTCAAAATAGATCATGGTTGATGATCTAGAAATTCAGGATGCTAAGGTAAGCATATCGTATTGTGTAATACTCACCTGATGAGCTAGCGTTTGAGATTGAGTTAGACTCAATGTCCATTTTTCTTAACATTATACCACATCCAAACTCGTCCTTATTCTTGTGTGTCTCAATGTTGGTTCCTTATGTCATATTGTCCACACATCAGCTGTTTAGTCTCGTAACACACACCCCTATATTGGTCGGAAAAATGTGATGTTGTTTCCTTATATATTTTTGGACAATCGTCATCTCATGAGCTAGCTTTTAAGGTTGAGTTAGACTTAAAGTCTGCAGTTTTATGCGACTTAGCATTTACTCGAGCTGTCTTTTCTTTTTTCAATGCAGTGGATGTCTCTAGTTGAGTTTGTAGAGCAACCTCTAATCCAAGAAGACGACATGTTCAAGAAAATAATTNAGACACAGAGAATGTAGAGATGCTATTTTCTTGATTTTACTGTCATCTTTTGGATATTTCAAGTTTTATTCAGTTTCATGCTCTAACTCATGCTATGTACACAGTTGTTTAAGTTTGGACTCTAATAGTTGATTTTACAGTTTACAAATAAGATACATTGTTTGAATTAACATTTATCGATGTCCTTCTTCAGGCATGTTCACGATGTGGCCTTTCAAAAGTCAGATTTGTTCTTCGTCTGTCTGTTAAGACCCCTGTCAAAACAGATCATGGTTGATGATCTAGAAATTCAGGATGCTAAGGTAAGCATATCGTATTGTGTAATACTCACCTGATGAGCTGGCGTTTGAGATTGAGTTAGACTCAATGTCCATTTTTCTTAACATTATACCACATCCAAACTCGTCCTTATTCTTGTGTGTCTCAATGTTGGTCCCGCATGTCATATTGTCCACACATCAGCTGTTTATTGGTCGGAAAAATGTGATGTTGCCTCATCTCATGAGCTAGCTTTTAAGGTTGAGTTAGACTTAAAGTCTGCAGCTTTATGCAAGTTAGCATTTACTTGAGCTGCCTTTTCTTTTTTGCAATACAGTGGATGCCTCTAGTTGAGTTTGTGGAGCAACCTCTAATCCAAGAAGACGACATGTTCAAGAAAATAATTGACATTTTCATCGCTAGACTAGGGAAGCGCTACTGCGGATTGTCTGTCCATCAACTGATTCCAAATTTGACGACAAACTTTGTACATTGTACTTTAACACAGTTGATGATCCAAATTTGAACTGTCAAGCCAGTTAGCATCACAATCTGTATTGTCTTGTGTATATGTGTAATCTATAGTTTATGGACTCTGTAAATATACTTATAAATTATTCAAAAGAACTTGTTATAGGGAGGTAACTGTCATACGATTTACTTTCTTCATAAATTGTATATCAGGTTTTCTGTATCAGGTGTTTGCACTAAACCAAAAAATGCAACACATGTGACTTTCATTCACATTATTATTAGTGTTTTCAGTATAATTTTTATTTGTTAAGGTTAAATGTTTTGGTCTGGTGTAAACACTGGATGTGGATAAGTTCTTTCATTCGAAAATACTTTTCACTCTAGAACTGAAACGAAAATGACTTTCGTCAAACCAAATAAACCAGAATTTGGAGCATTCCGAACTCCTGGCAATCCAACTACAACTAGACAGCAGGCCGATGAAACTATAATAGTCCTAAGGTAGTGAAATTTCTTGTCGGATAAGTTTTCAGTTGTTTACCATGGACCATATTACAACATGAGAAACCTGTCACAAATGTGAGATAGGCTCTCTCTCGGTTTTCCTTCTTTTGTCTTGAGAACAATACATGGAAAATGAAGATCATGTGCTAAATTTGAATGTACAATAATTATATGCACAACGAAAACATACCAAAATCATACCGCTTACATGAATAATAAATAATCTATAGATTTATGCTAGAACACATATACTTGCTAAAATTTAGTTCAAGAATTATATCTTGAATTGTGAGCGTATACCTTGAAGTGAATCCACAAGTTAGACGGGCCTTCAAGCGAATCCACGAGTTAGACAACGATTTTGCAGTCTTCTACAATGATTCCAAGTTTACAGCCGACCTCTCTCAATACTTGGATGAAAAAGTATCGTATAAAAACCTTATTCTCTTTCTAGATTAGAAGCCTACCGATAGAATTTACCCCAATCCAAAAAGGAGAAGAAGAAACACACGTTACTTTCAAGAACAAGAAAGCCACATACTCTTTTTTTTCTCCTAGAATTAGGATTCCGAGTTCTAATTAAATATGGGTACTATAGGGATCACATAATTAATTAGTGAGAGTTTCTATTATGAAAATAATTTCAAATAATTAATTTAAATTATTCTTACTATAATAAATTACAAATCATTCCACTAGAATAGAAATTCGTAATTTCATTTCTCTATTTATATTTCAAAATTCTCATTAAACACTTGTGTAATTCCCTATGTTAAAATTACGAATACTAATCAATAATTAACTGAATGATTAATTTCCTTTGAAAACTTATGAGCTTCTAAAAAAGACATATTATCAATCTCTATATCAAGATATGGATTCCATCAACTAACTTATTATTTCATCAATATATATTATTATCATCCAATCTACCAGGCATATTGACTCATCTCAGAATTTCACCTTTTAATAAATCAAAACGATAATTAATATAAACAGATCATAATAGTTATATCAGGATTAATATAAGTATATTTTATAGTTTAGAGAATATGATTTAGTCAGTCAGTCTAAAACAACTATCTCTATTCGGTCTTGTTCAATACATACATAGTGTAGTTGGAACTGTACCGTTTCCAAAATCAAGATAAATTATATAGAATCTTGTGCTACAATCGTACCAATGGCATGTTCATTTTCCATATTAGATTGTGACCAAAAAAACTTTATACTTATAAGAACCGGTGATATAAGTAAATAGACACCAAAAACAAATATATGATCTATTAATTTTTTTATGAAAAACTGAATAAATAATTATTCTATAATAAATATTATATTTAAACATAGTATATATCCCAACATAATTTAAGAATGTTTCAACACAGAAGCAAATACTAGTTTATTACAAATTAACAAAGATAACAACACAACTGAAACAAGAAACTACTCAGTGTACAATCAATCAAGCAATCAAAATATCGGAACCAGAGAGGAAGAATTGTACAAACTTTGGCAGAAGAAACCTAAGATATCCGACAAGCTGAAGAATCATTGTCGCCATAAATTTGTTATCCATGCCAATATTCCTGAATGAGGCAACAACGAGTCAAGCTCAGCACACATGATAATATTTGAATGATAAACCACTAGTGCAGTGGTCTTATTGTGTTTGGGTATCAGAATAAAAATTTAAATATCTACTTTTCCACAACTATTAGTTTACACTACTGATAAGATCACAACATGTATCAAGTTGAATCAGTATCACAATCATCTCAATAACTCAATATAAAATGCAATGTAGATGAAATGTAATGTAATGGTCAAAATATTGTATACACCCACTTTCTCGGTCAGATAGTCGGGACTCATGACTAACTCGTAAAGGTCCATATATCAGCACAAACGTTCTCCACGTGCTTGTGCGGATGATCTCAACACAGAATCTCAAATTCAAACAATCCCCAACACAAAAGACTCCATGTGTCCAACTCATAAACATAAAACCATTGCAACATGGACGATCTCCACGTGCTCGACCTGACTCATATTCAATCTCATGTTAATGCATGTGCACAATATAATATCAACTGAATAGGAGATGATGATGCATATCATTTTTAAAAATCCATACTTCACCCCCTCCAGCCCCACCTCCCAAAAAAAAATCACCCATTCCTTCCAAAAAGAATTAAGATATTATTTTTATTTTAAAAAAAAAAAATTCTACAACACCCCATCCTTCGCTCCTAATTTTATTTTATTTTTTACATTTTCCTCGTTTTGTGCTAGATATGTACATATATTTTTAGAAAAATATTTTTTTTTACATGTTTACTGAATATAATAGAAATAAAAAAGTTTATTTTTAAAAAGTTGTGCAGCAAGTAGAAAGTATTTTCCTAAATACATATGGAGTATGCTGTGACATTTTCTTTTAAATAAAAGAAAGATTATAGTACACATACCATCAAGAGAGTGTGTATTTTCCTTTTCTCTTTTTGTTTGGGCTTTGTCCATTCTTTTTTTCTAAAAATAAAATAAAATAATCTTTTGATCAATTATCAAATAACCTCTAATTAAATTTAGGTTATAATATTCTTATCCGCTAAAAATAATATTTATCTTCAAATGTATTTAAAATCTTTGTCAAAGTATTACGATTTAAATATTCACTATGCATATGTAAAAAATCGTATCATCTATCCTAGCAAATCATAAACATATCTAAAAGTTACAGGTGAGGGGTTAAAATAGAAAAAAGCATGTAAAATTCACAAAACGTTTACGAGGATCGTTAGAATCAACATAACTTTGTTGGAATTAATGCATTCACAAGGATATTTTGAGTCTTTCAATATTGTATCTTAGTTTATCAAAAAGTCTTTTTAGAAATTTGTAATACACGTATCTAGTTATTTGTGGCAGGGCTTTGATTTGATATTTTGAATAGTATAGATAGAGATGTAGTTTATAATTGTAATCAAGTATTCTCTTCTCTATGACCTTAAGGCAAAATAGTTGTATAGTACTAAAGTTAATTGGCACATCACCTGAAATGCAGTGAAACAATGGTGTAAAGTTGATTAGTCGTTGTGGTCATCCCACTCCAGTTGGCTCCACCATTGATTAGTTTGATGTTGTTGGAGGTTTGAATAGAGAGAGGCAACTTCCTTATTCCATTAATTGCAATGGTGGGAACATCTTGAGGAACTTGGCAAAAATTCCTTACTCAACTCGACATTAAGTAGTTCACGATTCTGTTCCTATATAGCTCACGTTTGGGCGACGTCATCCAAATAAATTGCTCTAAATTTGACTTGTAGTTGTGGTCATCCCACTCCAGTTGGCTCCACCATTCTGATTCTCCTGTTATATCTTTGATGTTGTTGGAGGTTTGAATAGAGAGAGGCAACTTCCTTATTCCGTCGCATCCGAACACGTCAAGTTCCTCCAGGTGTTTCCACAAACTCTCTGGCTCCCCAAACGTTCCTAATTTTGTTAATTCTCTCAGCACTAACTTCCGAACTCTTGGAATTTCTTCCGAGTGGTTGGGTACAGAAAAAGCATTAAAAAGACATGTTAGATTACTACAATAGGATATTTCCAGTTCACGTAATCCAGAAAATCTTAGCCCCAGAAGTTGACCGAAATCAGAGACACTCTTTAAATTATGTACAGAAAAGAGACTGAGATGTTCCAGATTTGGCAAAGGATCACCAAACTGTTCATTTCCTTCTTCTGCTGGTGTGAAATCACAAGAACAATTCTCTATGTTTAGTGATTTTAATCTATCAAAACTGTTGTTCGCAATCAACTTCCTGAGACCGCTGCATTTTAACAAGTGCAAATGTGAAGCAAAATGTAACATGCTTGAGAGTTCTCCGTCACTGAAAATTTCACACTTGGAGACTCTTATCATCCTTGTTGACTTGTGCAATAATCTAAGCCCTGATGCTTCCCCAATTTCAATACGAAATAGTTTCAATCTTTTCATCCAGGTGTGGTCTCTATTGAAAATCGATGAGCTATCCACTCTAATAAGAAGACTAGTCAGATTGCGTAGAGATGATAGCTCATCAAAAGAAGTTGTTCCAAGACAGCAACCCGTCATATCTACTATTTCAATGCTAGAAAGTTTGAGGAAAAATCCTTGGCCGATGCTGCTCTCCAAATTAGGCATATTTAAGAGCCTCAGATTTGTCAACTTGTCCATTCCTTCTGGCAGGTAACGTAACATTGTACAATCACAATCAAGCAATTGCAAATTGCAAAGATTACCAATAGATGGTAACTCTGTCAACATGCTGCAATTTTGTAGTATTAGAGCATGTAGTTGACGTAACTCGTTGATGGAACAAGGCAGTGCTCTAATACCAGTATAACTCAGGTTCAGAACTCTTAGAACTGGAAATGACAAAAAGAATTTATCGTGAATTTTCACAAGGGATTTATTGTCTTGCAAAAGTAAAGATGTTGTCTTTGAGCATTCCGTGAAGCAATCAGGTAGATATTCAATTTTGTTGCTTGCGAAAGATATTCTCTTGACAGAAGCTGATATTTTAGTATGTGATATCTCTGTCAACCCAATTCCAGCTTGAAAAACAGAAATGTGTTCATCCCCAAAGGTATTAGCTATCCATTTAGCAACATCACGAACCACATCGTGCATCTTCACACAATCCATCTCCTCATAATCCATCTCATGGGCTTCTAGCAAGCAGGCATTTTTTAGACTCCCAATTATTGTGATTCCCCTGTTATAAGCCTTTTCATATGTGTCATGTTCAGCGAGGAACCCCTCTGCCCACCAGCATTGTATGAGATCATCTATGGGAATAACCAAAGGATACAAGGAGCAATACAAGAAACAACTTTTAATGTCACCTCTCCTTTTGCTTCCAGTATCTGGAGATTCTAAATAATCAAAACTCAACTTGATTACCTTGTAAACCTCATCTATTACATCTTTGTCATAAGGTTCAGATATTCTAAGTGAATCCAAAACATCTACCCATTCCTCGACCCTGTTCTTCCCGCTCATACATCCCCCAATAACAGTTATTGCTAAAGGTAAACCGCCACATTCACTTGCAATATCCCTTGCAATTGGTTGAATATTCTCCCGATTGGCAATATCTCCCGCAGTTTTGATAAACAATTGCCAAGATTCATCTTCCTTCAATGTGGAAATATTCATTTCGGTGTCTGTTTTCATTTTCTTACAAACATTCCCAAAGCGAGAAGTTATAATAACCTTGCTTCCTGTGTGAGCTTTGGGTTGGGGCACACCTACCTTATCCAAATTTATAGCATCCCAAACATCATCTAGTATGACAAGGAAACTTTTTTCTTGCTTGAGCCTTTCCAAGATTTTGCTGGCAATGCTTATTTCACTTCCCTCTTTATCTACCTTTAGGTTTAATCTGCTCACAATTTGTGNCTTGCAATATCCCTTGCAATTGGTTGAATATTCTCCCGATTGGCAATATCTCCCGCAGTTTTGATAAACAATTGCCAAGATTCATCTTCCTTCAATGTGGAAATATTCATTTCGGTGTTTGTTTTCATTTTCTTACAAACATTCCCAAAACGAGAAGTTATAATAACCTTGCTTCCTGTGTGAGCTTTGGGTTGGGGCACACCTGCATGATCCAAATTTATAGCATCCCAAACATCATCTAGTATGACAAGGAAACTTTTTTCTTGCTTGAGCCTTTCCAAGATTTTGCTGGCAATGTTTATTTCACCTCCCTCGTTATCTACCTTTAGGTTTAATCTGCTCACAATTTGTGCTTGAATTTTTTTTATCTCTATTGGTGGTTTGGGAACAGTAACCCATACCACAACACCAAAAGACAATTTAGAATTTGACACATTAATCTTTAGAAGCTCATTGTTCAGATTCTTTACCAATGTTGTTTTACCAATTCCTCCTGTACCCACCACACCAATGATGCATACCTAAAATATTGATACAAGTACCCAAAAAATAATTTAGTATAACAATGGTCATATTTATCATATTATACTAACTTCAAGTGAAAAGTTCAAATATCATAATGTCCTTATAAAGGTGACTACTGCCCTTCTATTTTACAATTTTTTTTTGGACAAAAATGTAAATATATATGAACATCATCACATATTAGAGACTGCGCTTTGTGCGATCATCAAAAATTAAATATTTTTGAATAATTTTATATTTAATCTAGTGTTTAACAGTAATATTATTATTATTATTTGTTTTAATAATATGAAGATTGTAAAAAAAAAAATAAAGCTTGACAAATTTTACGTCTATTAAATAAGGAAGAAAATATTCTTTATCAAATAAGTTAAAATGTATTTGCTAATAACAAATTCTTCTATTGCATGAAGTTGATCCTTTAATATGCAATATATATTTTGGTGTACCTAAATGTCTAAGAAATACTCCTATGTCCCTAATTACTTGTCCATTTTTTCCTTTTATAGTTGTTCCTAATTACTTGTCCATTTTGACAAATCAAGAAAGGACAAATTCATTTTACCTATTAAACCCTCAATAAAATGACTAATTATTTTGAAAAATGTAGAACATTTCATCCACTTCATAATTAATAGGGTAAAATAGTAAACTCACTATGTCATTAATTATTTTCTTAATAGGTATGTCAATTCAAAAGTGGACAAGTAATTAGGGATAGAGGGAGTATCTCATAATGTGAAATAACAATGTAATACTAACCAAATGCATTAGCAAGTGAAACTTATATTAAAAGAAATATTGAATAATGACGTAATAATACCTTAATAGAACATTATATCCATTTTAAAAAAAAAAAACTTCACTCTTTCAATTTCGTTATATCTTCTTATTTAGTAGAAGAATCATCATTTATTATATTCTACTTCCGCATTAATTTGTACCATCATAATTTAAGAATAAACATTAAATTTTAAATCAAAATAAAAAATCATTGAAAAATGACTGGAAAAATAATAATAGTATGAAAATCAAAATAAGGAGCAAGAAAAGTTTTTTCATGATAATTTTTTTTTGAAATATAGAGATAATAATTAAAATAGAGCCGTTATTTTATCTTTAAAACTAAGTTTAATTGAATATAATTTGCAGAATGAGAAAACATATTAAACTAATATCCCTTTAATATTATTAAATGCACTTTCGATTTAATTGAGTAGTGGGTCAAAAGTTACAAATAAGGATATTAAAATAATATCTTACTCTTTCCTTAATTATTATGTTATTGTAAATATTTATTTTCCTTAAATGGTAATTCTTTTTTCATTTACAGTTATTCAATTAATTTTTAATGTATTTGAATGTGGTTATGGGATATTGAAATAATATCTTTATCTTTTTTTTAACCATAATAAATTATAATCTAACTGTTAATTTTTTGAAATGACAATTTTCTTTTCGTTACAACATATTGTTTAATATATTGAATATAATTATTATAAAATATATTGTATTTAGTATAATAAAAAAATCCAAAAATTTGAGAAATTAGATAAATAGTAATCCAGCTTTTGAGAAATGTTACATCATCATTTACATATCCAACTTTATATATATAAAAGAGTAAAAAAAGAAAAAAAAGTGATTTAATAAAATCGTATAAATAACATTAATGATGAGATGAAGATTAAGGAAAGAAGTAATTGAAATTAGTAGTATTGATGATGATAAAAGTTAAATAAATCTTTTTTTATATTTTATAAATTCCACTCTTTTAAAATTAAAAATAAATGCTAAAAATAAAAATAAAAATAGAGTCAATAATTATTTTAAGAAAAACATTACAAATAATGTCATATAATAAAAATTTATAAGAATAAATAAGTATCTATTGCTAAGAAGGGAATCACCCCACGTTTTCTATTTTAGCTTTATTATTACACATAGATAGAAATTTTTAGAAGAAGAAATGACCCAAAAATTTAAAAATGATGATTCCTTAAATGGTGATTCCTTTTCCATTTATAGCTATTCAACTAATTTTTAATATTTTAAATGTGGCTATGGGATATTGAAATAATATCTTTATCTTTCCTTAAACATAAAAAAATTATAATTTAACCTTTATTTTTGTGAAATGATAATTTTATTTTCATTCCTACAACATATTGCTCAATATATTGAATGTAATTATAATAAAACATGTTGTATTTAGTATGACAAAAGAACCCAAAAAATTGAAAAATTAGATAAATAGTAATCCTATCTTTTAAAAAATGCCATATATATATGAGTAAGAAAAAAAGAAAATATAAGAGCAGAAAAAGAAAAAAAAAGTGATATAAGAAAATGATATAAATAATATTAATTATGAGATGAAGATTAAGGAAAGAAGAAAAAAAAATTAATAATATTGATGATGATAGGAGTTANAAAAACATAACAAATAATGTCATATAATAAAAAATTATAAGAATAAATAAGTATCTATTGCTAAGAAGGGTGTCACCCCACGTTTTCTATTTTAGCTTTATTATTACACATAGATAGAAACTTTTAGAAGAAGAAATGACCCAAAAATTTAAAAATGATGATTCCTTAAATGATGATTCCTTTTCCATTTACAGCTATTCAACTAATTTTTAATATTTTAAATGTGGCTATGGGATATTGAAATAATATATTTATCTTTCCTTAATCATAAAAAAATTATAATTTAACCTTTATTTTTGGGAAATGATAATTTTATTTTCATTCCTACATATTTCTCAATATATATTGAATGTAATTATAATAATACATGTTGCATTTAGTATGACAAAAGAACCCAAAATTTGAAAAATTAGATAAATAATAATCCTATCTTTTAAAAAATGTCATATATATATATATATATGAGTAAGAAAAAAAGAAAATATAAGAGCAGAAAAAGAAAAAAAAAAGTGATATAAGAAAATGATATAAATAACATTAATGATGAGATGAAGATTAAGGAAAGAAGAAAAAGAAATTAATAATATTGATGATGATAGGAGTTAAATAAATCATTTTTTATATTTTATAAATTTTTAATATAAATTTTTTGATCTTTTAAAAATATAAAAAAAAAAAAAAAAGCTAAAAAAATAAAATAAAATTCGAGACAACAATTATTTTAGGAAAAAAATAACAAAAAATGTCCGACTAAATTGATAAGAATAAATAAGTATCTATTGATAAGAAGGGTGCCACCCCACATTTTCTATTTTAGCTTTATTATTACATATAGATAAAAACTTTAAGAAGTCATGCTAGATGCTCATAGAAATAGGTGGATAGAAGCCATGGAAGACAAAATGAAGTCACTTCACGAGAATGCACATATGAGCTAGTGGATTACCGAAAGGTAATAAGCTTTAACAAATAAATGGATCTTCAGATTAAAGCAAGAGCAACATACATCTACGCCTAGGTAAAAGGCTAGGTTAGTTGTCAACGGTTTTGGTCAAAGAAAGGGAATTGACTTTCATGAAATTTTCTCTCCTGTTGTAAAAATGTCCTCTATTCGTATGGTTCTAGGCTTAGCCTCAAGTCTAGATTTAGAGATTGAGCATATGGATGTCAAGACTGTCTTTCTTCACGGTGATTTAGAAGAAGAGATTTACATGGAGTAACCTGAAGGCTTCGTAGTTAAAGGAAAAGAAAATCATGTATACAAAATGAGAAAAAGCTTGTATGGCTTAAAACAAGCTCTAAGGCAGTGGTACTTGAAGTTTGAATTTGACATTGAAAATCAGGGATACAAGAAAACTTCTTCTGATCATTGTGTATTCTTTCAAAAGTTCTCTGATGATTTTATTATCTTACTACTTTATATGGATGATATGTTGATTGTTGACAAAAATAAATCTAGAATTGCAGTCCTCAAGAAGGAGTTGAGCGAAGTGTTCACGATGAAGGAATTGAGGCCAACAAAGAAGATTTTAGGCATACAAATTCATCGATAGACACAAAAAAGAGTTATCATTATCCCAAAAGGAGTATATTAAGAAAGTACTTAAGAGGTTCAACATAACAGGTGCAAAAGTGGTTCGTACGCCTCTTACTAAACATTTTAAGTTGAGTATGACCTAGAGTCCATCTACTAATAAAGAGAAGATAGAGATTTCATGTATTCCGTACTCTTTTGCGGTTGGTAGTTTGATGTATGTTATGGTTTGCACTAGACCAAATATTGCATATGTTGTTGGTATCGTTACTAGATTTCTTTCCAATCATGAAAAATATCATTGGGTCGTAGTGAAATGGATATTAAGATATTTGAAGGGTACTTCAGATATGGAGTTATGATTTGGTAGTGGAAAGTCTGCACTTGTATGCTACACAAGCTCTGATTTAGAGGGAAATCTTGACAATTCAAAATCAACTTGTGGTTGTTTGATCACTTTTGGAGGGGAGCTTATTTCTTTACAATGAAGACTACATAAGTGCATAGCTCTATCTACCACAGAAGCTGAATATATTGCCTGTTGACACCAAATTTTGTCCCTCATTTCTTCTAATTTATTTCGTTGAGCTGCTAAATTGTTAATAAGTCGAATACCTTATAATTCACTATTATTTTCCATTTATCGCTATTTCTATTGTAATTATCTATATTACTTTAGCTTTTATTGTTTTTATGTTTATCATCTTTTTATTATCATTTTCACTATTTCAAAATTATATTTTTTTTATCAATGTTACTATTAGTACTTTATTGTCGTCTTCTTTAAATAGATTGTCGTTACTTTATTTTAAATTTCTTACTTACTAAACTTTTTCACGTAATATATATTATATTAGTTATTAAATCAGAAGCTCAAATGATTTAATTTAAAGAAGGAAAAAGGCCATGAAAGCCTATCCATTTTCAACCCTTTTACAAGCTTAAAATATGCAACAATTTGGCTATCCAAAATGCTGCCCAATAGGCCCATACATTTCAGCCTAGTTCACTACAATAAAGCCCAAATGTAGCAGCCCAACTACTCAATTGAACAGATCCATTTCCTCTAACATGTCAATTTAACCCTATTCATAACTCTAGTAGCCATACCCCACCCCTCATTCCATTTTTAACCATGGTAGGTAGCACCATAACTGTGGACAGTGTTTGTCCAGCCTTTTTGAGCAAATTTCATTCATTCATTGTGTTCTAGCATATCCCGGCGTTCAAAATTTCCTTCTCACTCATATTCAACAATTTAGTCAACACAAGAAGCTAAATAACTTTTTGATTTTCGATTCTTTGGGGTAGAAGTTCACTGTTAGAACAACTTGATTTAGGGAGTCCAAGATCTTCATCTGATTTCTCTCCAACCAAGACAAATTTGAAATTTAAAATAAATCCCGCTCAGACCACTAATTGCTGACATTCCTCTCCTATAAATACATCTCAAACTCTCAGCCAAAAAGACATTCGGACAGGAGACATTTTCTATCATTTTCACTATCAAAACTACTTTTCCAAAGGCTAAACATTCACAAGAACATCACACATTTTACACTTCAATATCATCTAACGAGTCTACTATAGTCTTTATTTGCTAATTTGTCGGAGGAACGAAGTAGATCCTTGATCGACAACCTGGTTCACTGCCCACAAAAAGGTTAGATCTAAACCTGTTTTGTTTTATTTCCGATAGTTTAGTGTATGTTATGAATAAAAGTAATGTATTTTGTTTTCTCTGATATTCATAAATCTCAACTGCTAAAAGATTTGTTTGTAATTTTATTNATAAATCTCAACTGCTAAAATATTTGTTTGTAATTTTATTTGCTTAAACATTGTGTGTACCATGTTCTAAATACGATTTTGAAGCTAGAAACCATATCAGTGTTTGTTTCTCCCTATTTTACCAACACGATTCGTTCTGTTCTTGATCGAATACTAGGACAAAATGTAGCATGTGATCTGTAGGATGGATAATTTTATAGCCAAGAACTTGTAAGAGATCATGATTAAATTCTACTCCTAAAAATGCATCTGCAAAGTCTTAAAATCTGTTTTGATTATAATAACTAATATTAATGATTTTGGCCTTGCTCCCTATGTTATAGTTAGTTGTTATTTATACATGTTAACTTACTTTATAGAAATTGATTCTACTTCCCATTTACATACTAAATGTTATGTTGTGAATCATCTAAAATGTTTAGTGATCTTAACTTTAAGGATGCTACACTAAGTGACCAACTGCCTCGTTTAAATTTCTATACTTTAGGAACACCAAAGTTTGGTATACTACACTAGATATTGTAAGTTTGATGACTTGTTTGAATCCTTTCTATGTCACCTGCTTATATGTTTTTAATTTTGAGTTGTTGAAATTCACTTTCCTACTATCTAATTCTTATTTTCTTTCTTATTTTTGTTTACATGTACATACCAAAGTCGAAGAGTCTTACTTTACGACTCGACCTCACTACAAGACTCAAAAAATTGCATATACATTTTTATTTGTGTTTCTAGCTCCCTAGAAACTCCATCGAGAAGAAAAACAAGAGAAAGTGACAAGTGCTCGACTTTACTCTTCTTTTAGTTGCATATTCCTAACGTTTTTTATGTTATTTCGCTATGAATATTTGTGTGTTTGTTTTGGCAACTTTGTTTGACGTATTTGGTAGTTAACTAATCCTTCATGTAGACGTTTTGAAAAACATTTAGTTATTAATTAAGTCACCCTTTAAAGTTAAAAATATTTCATAAATTGGTTTAAGTTAAATCTTGGAGCCATAAGTTGCAAATGATATGAAGTCCAGAAGTTGATCTAGCTCAACTTAGCATGCTGGTTGACTAGAATGATTTATTTATTAAAAAATAAAGATTTCAACAACAAATGTTTTCTATATAAAAATCAACTCTTGTTTTGTGATTGTCTTGGTTCATGTGTTCGAGTGTAAAATTTTTCTAAACCCACATTATTTTCAAATACAAAAATTACTACTTTCCACTTTTAAACACTAAATCTTCTTCCTAATCAACTACTTTATCTTTTATCACTTGTTTTGACACCTTAGCCTAATTAAGTAATTTAAGTTCGGCCGGTAAACCATTTTTAATGGATCTTAAAGGATGCCTAACCCCTTCCCTTTAGATTAATTGAACCCGTACCTAGAATCTCATGTTTAATAAGACCTTAAAATGAAGTTAACTTTAGACAATGACTTTAATCAATTTAGGTGCCCTAATTCACCGTATTTAATTAGGTGGCGACTTCTTGACTTAGTTATTAACTTAGAAATCACCGAAATGTTGTACACTATTTTGACCCGGTTAAAATGGGGTATAACATTGCCATCATTGAAGGTGCCAAAGAATTGCTTTGGATGAGGGAATTTATCAAAGATCTTGACTTTGAACAATTAATATTTGTCTTATTTTGTGATAATGAAAGTGTTATTTATCTCACCAAGCACTCTACCTTTCATTATAAGTCCGAACATATTAATATAAAGTATCTTTGAATTAGAATGGCCCTGGAAGAGAAATTATTTGAGGTTAAGAAGATACGCATTGATGACAATCCTTCAAAATGCTTACAAAAGTAGTAATCGTAGACAAGCATGAGTTTTATAGAAGTGTGGCAGGCATGAAGCCTGTTAAGAGCTCCTCCACTTGAAGTCCATTTAGTTCCTTGGCTGAAGGGGAAATTTGTTGGACTATAACCCATGTTCCAGTCAAAGGTCCATGGTCTGATCCTATTTGGAAAAGAATTGGAACTATTCTCCTTATTTAGTTTCCATTTCTATTGGGAAAGGATTGGAATTGTAGTTTTATTTGGAGTTGGTTTTAGCTTTATAATGAAAAGCACAACTCTATAAATAAGACGGTTTGAGATAATTATTCAATTGCTCATTAGTATTGTCTTTGAAAGACATTAGGACATAAGAGAGATTTTTTTAGAGAGCTTTCAATAAGTGAGAGGAGAGAAGAAAAGGGTTCTTTTTGCTGCAGTTTTTTTCTCCAACTAGAAAACTTCAGATTACGTTTCTCGATTAATTAACCGTTGGATCAGGCTGAAATTTTGACTGAGTGTTCCTAATACCTTGGTGTTTGATTTGAACGGTGGAGATCGGATTTAGATCCCGAACAACAGTTGGGTTTGGGTGGTTTTCTTTCTATTTATCTTTTGTTGGTGTAGGTATTGTTTTTTCACTTTTGGCATGTGTAGCCATTAGGAGAATATTTGTAACCCTCTTATTATTATAGTGAAGAAATTCGGATCTTGTCGATCCCGTGGTTGTTACATTCAGTTTGAAGGATTTTTCCATGTTAAACTTGGTGTTCTTTATTTTTGGGTTTTCGTTTTCATTTTTTAGTCACAACATAAAACATAAACAGGGGTGGTCATTGTCATTTGTAAACAACCCAAATCAAAGAGTCTTCTTCCATAACTAAATTCTACTTTTCAAAATAGGTCTTCTCCTTTCTAACTTCCTCTTCGTTAATTAAATCTTTCGATCTTAGTTAACGATCGTGGGCTAGCAGAAGGTTTTGCGATTATACTTTTCTTCTGCTATTCTCTACAAACTAAGGATTCTTCACACATAAAGTCACTCAACTAAGAGATCTTCTCATAGACACTCAAGTTTCTTTTATAACTTCAAAGTCACTCAACTATGGATATTTAACTTAAAAAGTCACACAACCAATTTAAATGATTTTTTCATTAAATTCTGTTGAAATACAATTTTTGTTTTAAATTAATTTTTTTTAAAAATAATAAGATGCTATTTTTATTATTTTATTAAATTTTGTTGAAACACAATGTTTATTTTGAAAACTATTTTTTTTTAAAAAATAATAAGATACTTATTTTAATTATTTATTTTATTGAAATACAATTTTGTTTAAAATATTTTTTTAAAAAAAATAAGATACACATTTTAAATTATTTTATTAAATTTTGTTAAAATACAACTTTTATTTTAAACTAATTTTTTAAAAATAATAAAATACTCATTTTAATTATTTTATTAAATGTTATTGAAATATAACTTTAAACTGAAAATACTGAATCCCCACCAACCCAACTAGCACTATACTGGCTAAAACTTGATGTAAACCTCAATATTTTTAGTACTCTTCAATTGTCCCAGTTTATATTCAAAGTTAATGTTCGTAGTTAATGTTCTGAACTCATTTCCAAATTACAATAAATATGGAGTTATTCTATATTATAAATATAAGTCGTACGGGTGAGCAAACTCATGCTTTACTTGTCAATTCTTGTCTTTCATTTCTTTTTCCCATGCCTTTTTTTAACCGATATTTTTGTTCACTCACTTTTTAGTATGTTTACATGTACATAGATTTAGGTGAAATTGCCCACAATCATCGACAACCAGGGGCGGATCTACGTGGACAGGTGGGGGTGCCACGGCACCCAATGATCTCGGAAAAAACGTCGTTTATATATGTATAAATTTATAATAATTCAATATATATTACTTTTGCCACCCAGTGACTGAAATGCGGAACAGCTCAATTGGCGAAGGAGTTGGTCTGCCACACAGCCAACGCGGGTTCGAACCTCACTGCCAACGCTTATTTTTTTGCTTGCTCCTTTACTTTACTTTTCTTTTTTGTCTTTTTCATTAGTATGTAAAGGGCTTAAATTTTTTTTTCTCCATTCATTCTTATTTATTTACTATTCTTTATTAATTCAAATTGACTCATTTTCATGATTAATTTTTTTTCTTCTTTTTTGTCTTTTTCATTAGTATGTAAAGGGATTAAATTTATTTTTCTCCATTCATTCTTATTTATTTACTATTCTTTATTTATTCAAATTGACTCCTTTTCATGATTAATTTTTTTTTTTACTTTCTCTTGCACTAATTATTAATCTCTTGATATGGGTGTTACATGTTTATTTTTATCAATTAATGAGTACTGAATTATGAACGTCAAATAAATATTATTAAGAATATATTTAAATAGTAGTTTTTAAAAATATGTTTTAAAAATGATGAATATTATTATTAGAGCTTTTTTTAAATTTTTTTTAAAGGTTCTTTCAAATCTTCACCGACTTTCTTGCTAAGTAAGATGACTAGGCTGAAACTACAATTTTTATTCTTTCCCTATTATATATCTCCAACAACACATAAAGTCAATGTAATATGAATATATTATGTTAATACTATTAGATGGTTTATACAAGCTCAAATTTTAATGTGAAAAATCTTTTTTTTTCTCAAAGTTTCAGCGAATAAGACATCTAATTCCAAAAAGGAAAAAAAATTGAATTGTTTAGTTATCTCTAATCTCAGAATATCTAAAAGAAAATATTACTAACATGCATATTTGATCGATTTGTTTATAAAAATAAAAAAAATCAATAACCTGAATTGTAACCCAAATTAAAGTAACCGATCCTTTTATCTTACTTGAACGTTGTGGCACCCACTACCTCCAAATGCTAGATCCGCCCCTATCGACAACATATATTCATAGTTTTTTTTTTTTTTTTCTTTCTATTGTCACGATTTAAGGTTTCAACATGAAACTCCGATATATAGATGGTATTTAAAAGATTAGATTTTTAATTAAAAAAATTATTGTGTTACATGTATTTGTGGTTGAATTTTATTTTATTATTTTTAGAAAAAGGCACATATAAAAGTCAAGTTGGTTCACTCGATGACTAGAAAATGGGTGGTGACATTAATCTCCATTTAACCTCCTTAGTATAATAGGAAAAACAAAACTACTTTTGACTATAAAATCTAATTAGATAGGAATTAGCAAGTATGAAATCGTAAAATAAAATTTTGGATTAATTCCAACATTACCTTATCATCTTCCAATAGTCGTAGGATTTCGTTGAGATTCCTTGTTGCTGCTGACTGACCCTCTACTGATGGTCCCGCTATGAACTCAACTCTTTTCATCTGGTAATTTTCTACCATCAAGTTTGATCCAAAGCTTTCTCCGACTTGTTTAAGCCTGGAAAGTTGATCTTGAATCTTCTGTGCTTGAGTGGAGACTTGAGAGCGAAGGCTAATGTCTTAGCTGCTGCAATGCTTTGTTGCATAGTTTCCCATTCATTCTCCAGCTCGCAAACATCTTTGATCCACTTGATAACATCTAGTTTTGTTTTATAGCCTTCTAGCTCATCTTTCTCCTTCTTTCCGTTGATTTCATCTCTTAGCTTTGTTATATTTTCTATTTCCTTCCTTAGATTTTCAATTTTTGACGAGAAACGGACAATATTTTCAATCTTAGGATAGATGCATTTACATACAAACTTTCCCACCTCAACAACAAACCCACCTACAGCTTTAAAAAGTATATCCATTGAGAAAAATAAAAATATTTGTGATTAGAATGCTCTCAAAGATGATCAATTAATTATAAACTGAGTGTTCAATTTCTTCATTATTTATAGCAGAGCAAAAAGAAAAAGTAGTAAAAAAGAATAAGTAAAATTGAAGGAAAATACAAATACTTTAATCAACAAAGCAAAACANAGTGAAAAAAGATGTTATTGCTATAAATGGTAAATATTTTCTTAATATAACACATTTATGTAAGTTTCCCTTTATTTATATATGAGTCAACTTTTATAAAGAGAGACCTATCAATTTTAAATAACAAAGTTAAGAGTTATATCAGACCATTTTTTCAAATATATATAAACACATATATTTTGGACCAAATTTTATAAAAAGGTCAAATGCACACTATCAAAAGTTGAACAACTATTTTAGCCTTCAAACAAGTAATGAAGCTCGAAAGATGATCAAACGCAAGTAATAGTAAAATGGAAAGACAATAATTGGAGCAATTAGCAATGTGTTTGATTCCAAATGAACTATGCAACTTAAATGTAGTAATTACTGTACTGTAGGTAAACGTCAACAACCATAATCAAATATATAACTCAATTTTGCTATTTAGAACAAATATATATATATATATATATATATCGCCGTCTAATAAATAATACATATTTGCTCGTTTTATTAACAGCCCCACATATACACAGAAATAGGCTCATCTTAAATGTAGCAACTGTTCTATACGACATGCATTAACTTCAATTTGGACTGGTTCAATTTTTCACCACTGAGTTGTCTATTTCAGTCGTACAACAAAATTTGAAAAATGTGGTACTCCTTATTTCATACTCTCTCTATTTCATATTAACTCAAGGAAAAATCCTTTTGGCCAGAAATTTGGTTAGAATTTGACCAGAAAATTAAAAAAGAAGAAGTTATTTTACCTTTTTAAATATTTTTACCCTTTTAACTTTAATATATTTTAATTAAAAAATGGAAAACAAATCAGTTTAACTTCAAATAAAAAGAATACTATAGATTTTTTAAATTTTCTAGCCAAATTCAGGCCAAATTTTTTGGCCATTTATCTTTACCCTTAACTTAATTTGTGAGACAATGAATACATATTAAAAAATAATATTTAATGATATAATTTAAATCATATTTTTCATTATTATTCTTTGTAAAATTATAAATATAACTTTGTAGGTAGTGCAATTTATCTCTTAGAATATATAATTTTTTATTAAATAAAAGGCTAAATATGAAAAAAAAATTCAAACATTCATCTTGAAATTTGAACAATCTTATTCTTTTGAACAATGAAAAAAGGCCCCAAAATTCAGTTAATATGAAATAAATGAAATATTAAATAAAATTTTGGAGTGGTTTTCATTGTAATAGTAAAATGACTATAATTAATAATAAGGGTAAATTAGGAACTAAATATAAAATTATTCATTGATTTTATAAAGTGGACAAGTATTGTTGGACATCTCAAAATAGTATAGTCAACAACTATTATTGGACGGAGAGAATACAATACAATTGATTACCAAGTAGGATACTATTTCTATTCTAACACTCCCATCAAGCTAGTGCATACAAATAGTATATATCTAGCTTGCTATAAATATAATTAACACAACGATCCATGAGAAACTTAGTGAGATATCTGCTCGTTAATTACTTGATTTCACAAAATTAACAATTAATTTTATTGTGACTATCTTCTCATAAAATAGTGAATGTGATGTTATCGAATACTAGGTAATAAACCAAGAAAAAAAAATGGAAGAAGTAAAAGAAAAAGGGAAAGATGAAAGGCAAGGACAATAATTGAAGCAACTAGCAATGTGTTTGATTCAAAATGAAGTATGCAACTTAAATGTAGCAATTACTACATTGTTGGTAAACGTCAACAATCATAATTCCTACTCTTTTTATTCACATCCACACAGAGAGAAAAAAAAAACTCAGCTTTATACGACATGCATTAACTTTTAAAAAAAATCATGTACGTATATATATATAGATATATGATCCTTTTCACACATGATTTTTTTTTTACTAAAGTGTAAAAAAGTAGCCCTCAACTTTCATTAATAGTTAATTTTATCCTTCATTATACTATATGGTTATCTATACCCCACCATCCACAAACTTATCAAATGTACCCTTATTATTGAGCAATAATTGACTTCTACACCTTTTTTTTCTTAAAAAAAGTACTCCACCTAGCTTTGGAAATATACCTGAAAATACTGAATATGATTAATAATATTTTTTGTTCCTAAATTATTGATAAATGCTGATTCTAATCCCTTAAATGTAAGAATTTTGTATACATAACCAATGTCTCCATGCATCACGTCTCGATTTCGGATACATCATTCACCGTTTCGATATGCAGTATCCCAATTTTGGATACATCACTCAACGTTTCGATACATCTCGTACATCCCGATAAACCGCATAAAGTAATGTATCCGACCGATACATCGCATAAAGTGATGTATTCAAGAATATGAGAGAGTAGAAATTTTTGTAATTTTTTTCAAATAATAAGAAAAATTTTAAAATATGATAAAATAAATTATGTATTTAAGTAATTTTTCCAATATTTATCCACATATAAAGATAAAAAGACCCAAAACCCAACACACAATAAATAAATGTCAACAACCATGATTAAATATACCCTCAATTTTAAGATTTAAAATAGATGTATATTTAATTAAAAAGTAGTATATATATTATTATCGTCTAATAAATGAGGTATATATACTCTCATTGTCAGAAAATAATGCATATTTGGACTGGTTCAATTTTCAAAATAATGCATATGTAGCAACTGCTTTGTACTACATGAATTAACTTCAATTTGGACTGGTTCAATTTTCACCACTGAGCTGTCTATTTCAGTACAACAAAATTTGGAAAATATGTTACTGATTGTTAAACTGCCAACAACCAGCTATTCATTTTCCTTTAATTTATTATGTACCGGATATTTTTAGTATACTTCCTCCGTCTCATACTTTCTCTGTTTTTAATTACTTGACAATTTTTCTGGTTTAATTATCCCTAATTACTTATCCATTTTGACAAATCAAGAAAGAACAATTTTTTTTACCTATTATATTCTCAATTAATTACTTTGAAAAAGGTAGAACTTTTTGAAAATCTTCGGTTTTTAATTCATCTACTTCATAATTAATAGGGGTAAAATGATAAACTCACTATGTCAATAATTATTTTCTTAATAGTTATGTCAATTCAGAAGTGGACAAGTAATTACGGAGAGAGAGAGTATTAGTTGTCTATAATTCACATTACTAAAAATAGGTATCTCAAATGATTTATCAATTTACAAAATCAAGATAGAATTATTTGCAATTTTTTAAAACTTTTTTGCTCTTACAATTAATTCTTTTTAAAAGTGTAAATAAATTTGTAAAATTTCAAAAAATTTCTTAAGGGGTGAATAAGTACAACTATTCTTTTTATTTATAATTTCTTATAAAACCTATAAAAGAGAAAGTGTATAACTAATATAGAGCAAAAAGAGTATTACATTATCCCTTAAGCAAATGCTTATTTTTAGTCGGGAAAATTAGGCAGAATTGCAAACATTTAGCCTATATTAGGTACTATAGCTATAGTTTCAGAAAATAGTAATTTGCAGCTACAGTTTCCTCAATTATTGTTATTCGTCTGATTTGTATAATTCGCTTGATTTGTATAAATCTAGAATTTGTGTAATTTGGTTCTTGATTGTATAAATCCATAAGTAAAAGACACCTTTTTTTTTTGGGAAGAAGGGAGTTTTGTTTAAGCTACCATTGGAAAAATGTGATCTAGTTCCTGTTGCAGTAAAGGTATTTCCTTTTTGTTGATGCATTGTAGTAAAGGTATTTCGTACTATCACTTCATCCAAATCGATACCGGAAATTACTCAATCGTTTAGCTTTTCTTTGTTATCTCTGGCTAGTAGTGATTGTCTCATTACTAAATTCGTTGATATAAATGCATGGAGAGAATAAGCTAACTATGGTATTTTAATACACAATAATATACAGCTCTAGTGATTCTGTAACAATCGAACTTTAAATTTTGTAGGAAGGATTTCAATACCATCATGCAGAAAGAGGATATGTTATGATGACTTATTGGATTCCGGAGGAACCCTGTATGCTTCCTTCGAATGCATCGCATCAAGTTGGAGTTGGGGGTTTTGTGATCAACGATAGAAATGAGGTGTGTGTTTTTTTGTTTGCAATGCCTTCCTAATTAGTAGTAATATTTATGACCTTCTAAATTATCTGTGTAGTCTCTTAGGCTAATAAATTTTTGCTTTAGTTGCTTGTTGTGCAAGAGAAACATTTTACGCCGGCTCTTTCAGGCTTATGGAAAATACCAACTGGTTTTATTCATGAGGTATGTTCCTGTATTGCAACTTGACCTTACCATTTTGGTTCTTTTGACTTGGTTAAAGAGTGAAGCATGGAACTATATACTTACTCGGTTTAGTTTTTGCGTCAAACTCAGTCCGAGGAGATCTATACAGGAATTGTAAGAGAAGTGCAGGAGGAAACTGGGGTAAGAAATTCACTTAAACGTATTGCCTTCCTAAACTAGCAACATTAATGACAAATCGTTATTTAAATGATCTCATTACGTTTTCCAGATTGATACTGAATTTGTGGAGGTTATGGCTTTCAGGTAACAAAATTCTCCCTCTTCAAAGAACCATAAGTTTATCTTATATATTTGTAATGACCCTCTTGGTCATTTCTGTGTCTTGTCTTCTGTGTGTCGTTTAGAGTGTTCTGTAGCGATCCCAAGTCATTTATGACTTGTTGGGACTGGCAGTTCGGTCACCTGGTCGTTCGTTTGGTCTTGGTGTGAGTTTTTGTGTTTTGGAGCTTATGAACCTTGAATGATCATTTTCGATCAAAAGTTCAAGAAGATGACATCGGAATTCAATTCTGACGATTCCATCAGCTCCGAAAGGGTCATTTTAGGCTAGTAGCATGGTCGACATGACTCCCGAGGTTTTCAGTGTGAGTCGATGTGATTAGGCGTTTTAGCCTTTGAATTTTGGCTTAAGTTTGACTTTGGTCAACAATCTGAGTAAACGCGCTCGGATGAGAATTTCGTTAGTGCAGTTAGCTCCGGAATGTCGAGTTTGGTCTAGATTGACCCTTCTTTTGTGTCCCGAGGTTTTCGATATCTTTCCGAGCCCTTTTGTGGGTTTTGACTTAAAATGACTTTTGGAAGTGGGACCCACTTTTTATCGAAATGACCTCTGATGGAAATTTCGACTACGCCGTTGAGTCTGGAATATCAAATTTGGTATGGTTGCATATCTCGTTTGCATGCACGGGGTTCCGAACGAGATTGGAGCACCCCGTCGGAGTTTAAGTTTTGGAAATTATTGCAGATTTTCTGCAATAAATGCAGAAAACCAGCAACAATTCCCAAAACTTCAAACTCTCATAACTTTCTCATCTCTCATCCGATTTAGGCGATTCAAAGTGCGGGAGCTTCGTATTATCGGTGGCTTCGCTGTAGCGTGTTCGAAAGTTGTTTTGGTATTTTTGTTTTGGCCATATCTCACTCATTTTAGCTCGGTTTTGGGTGATTCGAAGTCCCACGTGTTGAGAATTGTCGTGGCTTCATCGTAGAGTGTTCAAAGAGTGCTGGGCACCTTTTGATTTTCATTTATTTTGAGTTTTGGACTGCTGCTGTAGGGTTTCTTTTAGTAGATTATAGTGTGGTTTCTTGCTTGTTGGTTTTTGCTATGTTTTGAGCCTCGAATTGTGTTCTATTTTGGGACATAAGTTTGGGGTGCTGTTTAGGGTTTCTTGACGGAGTCAAATTCGAACAGTTCGATGCGGGTCCCACGATTCCCGTTTTGACTCCAAAATTGACCCGTCTCCGTTTGTTGTGATTTTGGTGTCTAAATGACCATAGTAACGTTGTGACTCTATTTTTGATAACGGGGCAGCGTTTTGAGACTGTTCGGAAAGGGAAAGCTCCGGTAAAGTGATTTGGAGAGCACGCGGTTGGCCTTAAGGTAGGCTACGGCTTCCTTTCTTTTAGATTGAGCTTAATTGTGTAAAAACATGTCGATTTGAGTGAATTGGGGGTGGGTACCAGTTTACTACCTTAGTTTGATTAGATACCTTATGTTAGGATCGATTGGCCACATTTCGGGTATAGTATCATGTTAACCGGTTTAGTAGAGTTGCATGTCTATGTGCTAAATGCTATTGTATGCTTGTATGCTTTGTATTGTATGCCTTGTTCATCCTTAACCGTAAGCATGATGTCCTTAGTCTAGGTTAGGCTAGCATTGCCTTACACTTATGACCCGTGTGGGCTGGATAGCCTTGACTTTCTGCCGACGTCGTTCGGATGACTTAGCTCCTTGTAGACTGGAATAGCAGACTTGAGTCTGATAGTTTGAGCCTTAGATTAGGCGTTATCGCTGCTTGCTGCACTTCTATATCTTCTCCCTCGCATTCTGCGGTTTCGGCGCATTCTCGAAGGTTTGGTGCATCACTAGAGGCGTGGGATTGAGATAGTATAGGCTTGGAGCCTTTTCTGTGATATTTTAGAGTGGACGGCATTCCACGGTGGTTGTTGTTGGATTGAATCCTATTGGAGATACCATCACCCTCGGGGTCGTTCTTTCTAGCTAGGCTGGGAACGTATCGCTGGCTGGGTAGACTCGGTGATATTGGCGATCGCCCCCGGGCCTCTCTTTCTAGCTGGGCTGGGAGTGTGCTGCTGGCTGGGTGTCCCTGGGTCGCTCTTTCTAGCTGGACTGGGAGCATGACTGCATGGTAGGACGACTCGCGATATCTACCTCACTCACGGGTCCCTCTTTCTAGCTGGGCTGGGAGTGGACTGTTTGGTTGGGTGCCCCCTAGGGTCACTCTTTCTAGCTGGGCTGGGAGTGTACTGCTGGCTGGGTGGAGTCTGATGGATTATCTTAGTTACTTTGGGTTGGGAGCCCGACTTTCTTCTTTCTCAGTAGACTTAGCCTTGCTGTGTACTTGTCAGACTTATGGGGGTCTGTTCAGGTTTAGTTTAGTTGTACTTAGTTTGTTTCTGGTATGCTCGTGTGCTTTCTTTTCTTATCCGCTTGACCTCTCTGTGTCTAGATTCTATCTTTTCTTATTGTTTTTACCCTTTTTGCTCAGTCGGCCTATGATGCCTACTGAGTACCTGTTGTGTTGGTACTCATGCTACGCTCTGCATCTATTTCGTGATGCAGGTCCCAGTACCAATTACCAGTGGTGATTAGTTCCAACCTTCTTTTGCAGTTGTGATTCGGAGACGAGGGCGAGCACTTGGCGTTTTGGGGTTTGTTATGTCTCCTTCTTTTGTTTTAGCTAGTCTTGTTACCTTTGAGACACGCCCTGTTGTGGTCCACTTTTGGGACTTGTACTCTTTATTAGATAGCTCTGTACTAGTGACTTCCAGGTTCTGGGAGGGATTTCTGTATATAATTATTTTGGGTTGCTTCCTCCTTGTTACCCTTGTTTAGATTATTGTTTTCGCTAGTTTCTGCCCTTTTTGCTCATTACTTGATGTTCTGGGTTACGGGTTGGTTTACCTACTGGTAGGGTATAGTAGGTGCCATCATGACTCGAGAAATCGGGTCGTGACAATATTACACCTTTTTATCGATAGGAAGTGCTGTATTAGAAATCTTATAAGAACACAAAATGCTGATACCATAAGTATCCGAACAACTTGGCTCAGAGACAGAGAATGTGGAGTTGCTATTCGCTAGATTTCACTGTCTCCTTTAGGATATTTCAAACTTTATTCAGCTTCTTGCTCTATCTCATGCTATGTACATTAGTTTTGGACTCTAATTGTTGATTTTACAGTTTACAAACAAGATACCATTGTTTAAATTAACATTTATGGATGTCCTTCTTCAGGCATGTTCACGATGTGGCCTTTCAAAAGTCAGATTTGTTCTTCGTCTGTCTGTTAAGACCCCTGTCAAAACAGATCATGGTTGATGATCTAGAAATTCAGGATGCTAAGGTAAGCATATCGTATTGTGTAATACTCACTTGATGAGCTAGCGTTTGAGATTGAGTTAGACTCAATGTCCATTTTTCTTAACATTATACCACATCCAAACTCGTCCTTATTCTTGTGTGTCTCAATGTTGGTTCCGCATGTCATATTGTCTACACATCAGCTGTTTAGTCTCGGAACACACACCCCCATATTGGTCGGAAAAATGTGATGTTGCCTCATCTCATGAGCTAGCTTTTAAGGTTGAGTTAGACTTAAAGTCTGCAGCTTTATGCGACTTAGCATTTACTCGAGCTGCCTTTTCTTTTTTGCAATACAGTGGATGCCTCTAGTTGAGTTTGTGGAGCAACCTCTAATCCAAGAAGACGACATGTTCAAGAAAATAATTGACATTTTCATCGCTAGACTAGGGAAGCGGTACTGCAGATTGTCTGTCCATCAACTGGTTTCCAAATTTGATGACAAACCTTCTACATTGTACTTTAACACAGTTGATGATCCAGATTTGAACTGTCAAGCCAATTAGCATCACAATCAGTATTGTCTTGTGTATATGTGTAATCTATAGGTTATGGACTCTGTAAATATACTTATAAATTATTCAAAAGAACTTGTTATAGGGAGGTAACTGTCATATGATTTTCTTTCTTTATAATTTGTATATCAGGTGTTTGCACCAAACCAAAAAATGCAACACATGTGCTTCTCATTGACATTATTATTAATTTTTTCAGTATAATTTTTAATTGCTAAGGTTAAGTGTTTTGGTTTGTTGTAAACACCGGATGCAGATATGTTCTTTCATTCGATTCTCTGTTGTCAATCTATAATCAATGTTTTCTGGAAAATGCTTTTCACTCTAGAACTGAAATCGGAAAGACATTTTTCAAGAAAATGACTTCTGTCATACCAAATAAATCAGAATTTGGAGCATTTCGAACGCCTGAAATCCAACTACAAACTAGACAGCAGAGGCGTATCTAAGGGGGAGTCACCGGGTTCACGTGAACCCATGGTCCCCTCCCGAGATCATATATAGTAGTGTTGTATTTTTAAAAAAATATTGAAATATAGATGTGTGATTCCACACTCGGAGTATCACATAATGCGATTATGACTAGGTGCACCTCTCTCCGCGAGGTTAGAAATATGAATTTTATATTTATCTTGTTCTATTTTTCTTTCTAAAATTGGGTAACACTTTTCTAAGTGGTAATTGGTAGAACTTTTGACATTTTAATTAATTCATCAATATATATATATCAGAATTAATTTTAGACCTATAATTTAAAATTTCAACGATTTTCATTAGTAAAAACCTAAATGTCGAACCGATGAAATTTATATCATAGATTAATCTTTTTATAATAGTGCACCCATCATCTCAAAATCCTGGATACGCCTCTGCTAGACAGCAGGCCGACGTAACAAGCTAGAATAATCCTAAGTTAGTGAAAATTCAACTTTTGAGTTGAGAATTTTTTATATGGTTGACTTTGGTTAACATTATGAGTTTTGAGCGTCGTATGAGAATTCCATCAATTTTACTGAGTTCAGAACGTTGAGTTTGCTCTATTAAGATGATCGGTCAGAGTCCCGAGACCTTAAATTGTGATTTTGATATTAAGGTAAAAAGTTGAATTTTTGACCTAGACGGGTTCCGAGGGGTATTTTGGTTATAACCATATATTTTTTGAAATTCGACCATTCCATTGGTTCCAAAACATGCTTTATGATAGATTTGCACTATTGGTTCTTGTTTATAAGATTCTAAATGAGTTTCAAGGGTCAAAAGGATGTTTTCAAGGTTGCTTGTGTACACTTTAATTGCGACAAAATAGACTTTTAGCGACGATAAATGGGTTTTAGTGTGGAAATCGCTGAGTTAAATATCTATTTTAACCCATTTCATGTTTTTGACATTTTTGGAGCTAGAAAAGTCAGTTTGAGGTGATTTTTGATGCGTTTTTCTTTCATTATCATTGTATGTATTTCTAACCCTATTTTACTCTTTCCCCCAAAATATTCCTTTCATATTTCATGATTTCTATCCAATAAGTTGAGATTTTAAACCCTAAAGTAGAGAAAGCGAAAATTGTTGATTTGGAGGTCGATTTGGAATGAGTTTTTATTGATTTTCGGGATTTAAGGTCCTTGTATAATGGGTAAACTGATTTTGACAAAGTTTTCCTGAAATTTCTCATTTTTGACTGCATTTCAAATGTGAGTTTTGGGTTTTTTCTCCTAAAGTTGGAAAAGTAGTAAAATTCTTGATTAGAGCTTGATTTTTGCTTGTTTTAAATGAATTTTTCAACCATGAACTCCTTTTGGCTTGTAGAACTTGATCTTCAACTAAAAATCTGATTTACCCTTTTCATTTCCGAAGTGATTTTTGAACTATGTTACCTCAATTTCAATCCTATCAATATGAGTATCATTGAACACTTTAGCCCGTATTTGAGCATGATAATGTTATTGAGCAGCATCCTGAGGTGGGGGGTCCAGCCCAACCTCATGTGGTTCCCAACATCACTCTGATGTTTCAGGAGTTAATAGTTAGGTTATTGGCTAGATTGGATTAGATCAAGTCAAATCAGTACCACAACCATCTCAACAACTCAATACCAAATCAATACGAAATGCAATGCAATACAATGGCCAAAATCCTATATACACAGCAGCTTTCTCGGTCACATAATAGGGACCCATGGGGGACCAACACAGACGGTCGTTATGTGCTTGTGCAGATGATCTCAATGTACTATCACAAAATCAAACAATCTCCGACACAAACGATCTCCACGTGCCCCACTCATAAACATAAAACCATTGCAACATGGACTATCTCCACGTGCTTAAGCCTTACTCATATTCAATCTTGTATTCATGCATGTGCATAATATAATATCAATTGATTAGGAGATGATGATGCATCTCATTTCAATCAAATATATTCATCTCATCGCAACATATATGAGCTCATGAAGAAAATATAAACACACAAAAAGTAACCAAGTTCACAAAATTTAAAAGTCTCAATATTTCCGTTATCTCACAACTCAAGGAGTACTATCAATTTCATGACTCTGATATCCATATAAATGCTCGTTATCTCATTTACACGGTACTGGCATAAATGTTTGTTAGCTCATTTACGTGGTACCCCTTTATTACCAATTATCCTTAGATTTAACTCACAAAACTAACACTTCAAAGGATCTGTAATCTTTAATTAGTTGCCTCAAACCAAAGCCCAAATGCCAAATTGTGAATTTGCCCTTCCACAATGCTTCTGAATAATAAAATTTATTTAAATAATACATGCTTCTCATAAGAATATGAATCTAATGACATTTATATTGCTATATTTATTTTTGGCTTGACGACAATCAAATAAAAAAGTCCACCCCAATCCTAGAAGTCAAATCTGAAATATTATGTTCACTCATAATAAAATAAAGTCACACGTCGAATTTCAGCTACCATGGGCATCCATGCTTTTATAATATGTTAGTGAAACATAAAACGATTCTCTAAATTTGACTTGTATTTTTCGTCATCCCACTCCAGGCGGCTCCACCATCTTGAATATCCATTTATTACTTTGATGTTGGAGGTTTGAATAGAGAGAGGCAACTTCCTTATTCCATTGCAATACACCACCTCAAGTTCCTCCAGGTGTTCCCACATACTCTCTGGCTCCCCAAACGTTCTTAATGCGTCTAAATCATCCAAGAATAACTTTCGGACTCTTGGAATTTCTGAGCTAACTAGTGTCGTCTGACTTGAGCCGAATTGTGCCAGTAACTCTGTCAGATGATCACAAGCGGAAAGTGAAATTTCTTCCAAGTGCCTGGGTACAGAAAAAGCTCCACCAACATTAAAAAGACATGTTAAACTTGAACAATGGAGTATATCCAGTTTGCATAATTTAGAAAATCTTAGACCCAGAAGTCGATCAAAATCAGAAACACTCTTCAACTTATATACGTGGTCGAGGTAGAGATATTCCAGATTTGGCATAGGGTCATCAAACTGTCCACTTCCTTCTATCGATGGTCCAAAATTATAAGAGCAGCACTTTATGTATAGTGATTTTAATCCATCAAAACTGTTGTTCCGAATGAACTCCGTGAGACCCATGCATTCTTCCAAGTACAAATCTGAAGCAAACTGCAACATGCTTGAGAGCCAGACTTTGTTATTGAAAATGTCAAAACCTGAGAGGCATATCGCCTTTGTTGACTTGTTGAATCGTACCTCATGAGTTGTAGTATTCCCAACTCTAATGTGAAATCTTTTCAATCTTTTCATCCAGGTGTACTGGTCACTTTTCAAAATTGAAATTGATGAGCTATCCAAGTAAATAAAAAGTGATGTCAGATTGGGTAGATGTGATATCTCATCAAAAGAAATTGCTCCAACAACATCTCCACGTCTTATGGGTAGATGTAACTTTTCAAGCCTTCGCAACTCATGGAAAACCCCCAGGTCGATGCTCTCCTTCAGCTCACGTAAAGGCATATTTAATAGCCTCAGATTTGTCAACTTGTCCATTCCTTCCGGCAGACAACATAACCTTCTATTATCACAATCGAGCAACTGCAAATTGCAAAGATTACCAATAGGTGGTAACTCGTTCAACATGTAGCACCTTTGTAGTATTAGAGCACGTAGTTGACTTAAATTATTGACGGAAGAAGGCAGTGCTCTAATACTAGTATAACTCAGGTTCAGAACTCTTAGAACTGGAAATGACAAAAAGAATTTATCGGGAATTTTCACAAGGGATTTATCGTCTTGCAAAAGTAAAGATGTTGTCTTTNTTCCAAGTACAAATCTGAAGCAAACTGCAACATGCTTGAGAGCCAGACTTTGTTATTGAAAATGTCAAAACCTGAGAGGCATATCGCCTTTGTTGACTTGTTGAATCGTACCTCATGAGTTGTAGTATTCCCAACTCTAATGTGAAATCTTTTCAATCTTTTCATCCAGGTGTGGTCACTTGTCAAACTTGAAATTGATGAGCTATCCAAGTAAATAAAAAGTGATGTCAGATTGGGTAGATGTGATATCTCATCAAAATAAGTTGCTCCAACAACATCTCCACGTCTTATGGGTAGATGTAACATTTCAAGCCTTTGCAACTCATGGAAAACCCCCAGGTCGATGCTCTCCTTCAACTCACCTAAAGGCATATTTAATAGCCTCAGATTTGTCAACTTGTCCATTCCTTCCGGCAGACAACATAACTTTGTATTATTACAATTGAGCAGCTGTAAATTGAAAAGACTACCAATACCTGGCAACTCGTTCAACATGTGGCACCTTTGTAGTATTAGAGCACGTAGTTGACTTAAATTATTGACGGAAGAAGGCAGTGCTCTAATATCAGTTCCACTCAGGTTCAGAACTCTTAGAGCTGGAAATGACAAAAGGAATTCGTGGGGAATTTCCCAAAGGTGATAATTCTCTTGCAATAGTAAAGTTGTCGTCTCTGGGCATTTCGTGAAGTTTTCAGGTAGATCTTGAATTCCTTGGGTTATGAAAGATAATCTCTTGACAGAAGCTGACACTACTTCAACATTTGAAATCTTAATTAACTCAATTCCAGCTTGAATAACAGAACTGTGTTCATCCCCAAAGGTATTATCTATCCATTTAGCAACATCACGAACCACATCATGCATCTTCACACAATCCATCTCATCGGCTTGTTCTAGTAAACAGACATTTTTTAGTTCCTCAATAATTGCGATTCCCCTGTTGTAAGCTTTTTCATATGTGTCATGTTCACCAAGGAACCCCTCTGCCCACCAGCAATGTATGAGATCATTTGTTCGTATAGACGCTGGATATAAGGAGCAATACAAGAAACAACTTTGAATGTCACTTCTCCTTTTGTTCCTATTGCTTCTTTTCTCTAAAGAATCAAAACTCCATTTGATGACCTCGTAAACCTTATCTCCTGTGTCTTTGTCATTAGGTTCAGACATTCTAAGTGATTCCAAAGCATCTTCCCATTCCTCGACCATGTTCTTCCCTCTCATAGATGCTCCAATAATAGTGATTGCTAAAGGTAAACCATCACACTCTCTTGCAATACCCATTGCTGATGGCTGAATATCCACCCGATTGGCAACGTCTCCCGCATTTTCAATAAACAGATGTCAAGATTCATCTTTATCCAATGTGAAAATATTCATTATGATGTGTGTTTTCATTCCCTCACAAACCTTCCGTTTACGAGAAGTAATAATAACATTGCTTCCTGCGTGATCTTTGGGTTGGGGCACACCTACATGATCCAAATCTATAGCTTCCCAAACATCATCTAGTATCACAAGGAAACTCTTTTCCTGCTTAAGCCTTTCATAGATTTTGCTGGCATTGCTTTCTTCACTTCCCTGATCAGTATTTACCTCTAGGCTTAATCTGTCAGCAATTCGTGCTTGAACCTTTCTTATGTCTATTGGCGGTTTGGGTGCGGTAACCCATATCACAACACCAAAACACAATTTAGACCTAATTGACACGTCATTAATCTGTTTAAGCTCATTGTTCAAATTCTTCACCAAAGTAGTTTTCCCAATTCCTCCTGCACCCCACACTCCGATGATGCCAACCTGACATACCCAAAAGAATAATTAAACATGCAACAATGGTAATATACAAGAAATTAGAGAAAGAAGGATTGTAGGAGGCTTTGTTTCAACAATTGTCAAATTATGTTTTGATCTCAATATTGTTAACTTAATTTCCAGTTATTTATAATAGAAATAATATTATCTTTTTATAGAGAAAATTTATTTTAAATATCTATTATAAAATAATTTTAATTACATCTTTATTTTATTAAATTAAAATGTACATATTCAAATTTTCAATCAATATTATACCTAGATAAATAAAAGAATAAATTAATATTGATATACTATTAATAAAATGATTTAAATATAATTTATAATATCAAGCAAAATAAATTAAAAGAGATACATATATCCATATTTGAATAAATATATATGTAATTATCATGCTGAAATTTATGTGGAATTAGTTTCCTCATTCTTCTCTGGAAAATAGTGTAGTTATCTGCAAATATCAAGTATAATTTGATATTTTTTTGATTTATGTGGTCAAATTTTAAATTAGAAATTGAACATGAGATAAAAATTTATTCAGTAAAGGTGAAAGTTTTTAACCTGAGTTTTAAATCATAACCACTTCTAACAAATTAAATTATACAGGATATTTCTTCTAATTTATATTTCATTTTATTATTTTTGTAATTCTAATTTCATGTAATACATAATTTATCTATTATAAAAATATAAGTAGACAAATAGTCAATCAGTATCTTTATTTATGTTTTATAGTAAATGAAATTATAATTTTGCAATAAATGGTTAATCAATATCATTATTTATATTTTGTAGTAATACAAAGTTATAGTTTAAAATAAAATAAGACAGACAAATCTAAAAAATGAAGAAAAAAAAAAGGGCAATGGAATAAAAGTTTTAAAATAAATTAAATTTCAAGAAAAAAAATACATAGTTATTTATATTATGTTGAAACAAATAATAAGTAAGAATATTAGGTAAAGCAATAAGTTATTAAAAGGTCACATAGTAATATAAGGATACTAATTAATGAGTGTTACAATTGCAATAAGTTCATTTTGTATGAAGTGTTGATAAAGAGGAAGCTAAGTTATATAAATTAGTAGCTACTATTTATTTAGAATTTATATAATTGTAGGTGTAGAACAATATTTATCATATGTGAATGAAAACAACAATTTGTCTAAAAGCTAGATATTTTATGTAACAAGTAGAATGTGTTGTTAGAAAAATAATATAAAATTAAAAGGGCAGATTATTTGTATATATACTGAATAATTATACATTTATAATGAGCTCATTGTGTCATCAAGTAGGAGAAGAATTGTTTTTGCTTCTATCCAAGGAATTTTAGGCTTTCATTTAGGGAAAAGACACGAGTACTCCTACACCGCGATTGAAATATCAGAAACACATCTTATCAGCTATCAAATTCTAAACAATTTAAGATTACTAATCTTAATTTAGTTCTAGTAATACCTCATTGTTTTCCAAGTGTTCGAGGATTTTGTCGAGATTCTTTCTTGCGGCTGGCTGGTCTTTTATTGATGGTCCTGGTAAGTGCTCAACTTTTTCCATACGGTAATTTGCTTCCATCAAATTGGATCCAAAGCTTTCTTCAGCCTTTGTAAGCCTGCAAAGTTTAACTTGGATATTATTCTGTGCTTGAGTCCAGACTTCAGAGTGGAGGCTGCAATTGGGACAACACCTATATCTAAGTGTCTTTGCCGTTGCAATGTTTTCTTGCATAGTTTCCCATTCATTCTCCAGCTCGCGAACATCATCAATCCACTTGATAACATTTGGTTTTGGTTTATAGCCTTGTCCCTCATCTTTTTCCACCTTTTCTTTGATATCATCTCTTAACTTTGTTAGCGTCTTCATTTCCTTCGTTAAATTTTCAACATTTGATGAGAAATGGACAGTATTTTCAACATCAGGATAGATGCATTTACATACAAACTTTCCCACCTCAACAATAATGCCACTTATAACATTAATAAGTATATCCATTGAACAATTCTTGATGCACTCTCAAACTGTTTGTTTAAGGCAGAAATTCAGAGAACTAAAAGAAAAAGGCAAACACAACTATTCGAGTAACTAGCAATGTAAAAATGTAAAGAGAAAATGGCTTCATATATATCCCTCAACATACTCCTTGTTATAAAAGAGACCATATATACTTTTACTGTTACACAAATAATTCACATATACTCCTACNGGGTTGGGGCACACCTACATGATCCAAATCTATAGCTTCCCAAACATCATCTAGTATCACAAGGAAACTCTTTTCCTGCTTAAGCCTTTCATAGATTTTGCTGGCATTGCTTTCTTCACTTCCCTGATCAGTATTTACCTCTAGGCTTAATCTGTCAGCAATTCGTGCTTGAACCTTTCTTATGTCTATTGGCGGTTTGGGTGCGGTAACCCATATCACAACACCAAAACACAATTTAGACCTAATTGACACGTCATTAATCTGTTTAAGCTCATTGTTCAAATTCTTCACCAAAGTAGTTTTCCCAATTCCTCCTGCACCCCACACTCCGATGATGCCAACCTGACATACCCAAAAGAATAATTAAACATGCAACAATGGTAATATACAAGAAATTAGAGAAAGAAGGATTGTAGGAGGCTTTGTTTCAACAATTGTCAAATTATGTTTTGATCTCAATATTGTTAACTTAATTTCCAGTTATTTATAATAGAAATAATATTATCTTTTTATAGAGAAAATTTATTTTAAATATCTATTATAAAATAATTTTAATTACATCTTTATTTTATTAAATTAAAATGTACATATTCAAATTTTCAATCAATATTATACCTAGATAAATAAAAGAATAAATTAATATTGATATACTATTAATAAAATGATTTAAATATAATTTATAATATCAAGCAAAATAAATTAAAAGAGATACATATATCCATATTTGAATAAATATATATGTAATTATCATGCTGAAATTTATGTGGAATTAGTTTCCTCATTCTTCTCTGGAAAATAGTGTAGTTATCTGCAAATATCAAGTATAATTTGATATTTTTATGATTTATGTGGTCAAATTTTAAATTAGAAATTGAACATGAGATAAAAATTTATTCTCATTATTTATATTTTGTAGTAATACAAAGTTATAGTTTAAAATAAAATAAGACAGACAAATCTAAAAAATGAAGAAAAAAAAAAGGGCAATGGAATAAAAGTTTTAAAATAAATTAAATTTCAAGAAAAAAAATACATATTTATTTATATTATGTTGAAACAAATAATAAGTAAGAATATTAGGTAAAGTAATAAGTTATTAAAAGGTCACATAGTAATATAAGGATACTAATTAATGAATGTTACAATTGGAATAAGTTCATTTTGTATGAAGTGTTGATAAAGCGGAAGCTAAGTTATATAAATTAGTAGCTACTATTTATTTAGAATTTATATAATTGTAGGTGTAGAACAATATTTATATTTATCATATGTGAATGAAAACAACAATTTGTCTAAAAGCTAGATATTTTATGTAACAAGTAGAATGTGTTGTTAGAAAAATAATATAAAATTAAAAGGGCAGATTATTTGTATATATACTGAATAATTATACATTTATAATGAGTTCATTGTGTCAGTAGCAGAAGACTTGCTTTTGCTTCTATCTAAGGAATTTTAGGCTTTCATTTAGGGAAAAGACACGAGTACTCCTGCACCGCGATTGAAATATCAGAAACACATTTTATCAGCTATCAAATTCTAAACAATTTAAGATTACTAATCTTAATTTAGTTCTAGTAATACCTCATTGTTTTCCAAGTGTTCGAGGATTTTGTCGAGATTCTTTCTTGCGGCTGGCTGGTCTTTTATTGATGGTCCTGGTAAGTGCTCAACTTTTTCCATACGGTAATTTGCTTCCATCAAATTGGATCCAAAATTTTCTTCGGCATTTGCAAGCTTGCAAAGTTCAACTTGGATATTATTCTGTGCTTGAGTCCAGACTTCAGAGCGGAGGCTGCAATTGGGACAGCACCTATATGTAAGTGTCTTTGCTGCTGCAATGTTTTCTTGCATACTTTCCCATTCATTCTCCAGCTCGCAAACATCCTCGATCCACTTGATAACATCTGATTTTGGTTTATAGCCTTCTTCCTCAGCTTTTTTCACCTTTTCTTTCTTATCATCTCTTAACTTTGTTAGCGTCTCCATTTCCTCCCTTAAATTTTCAACATTTGATGAGAAATGGACAGTATTTTCAATCTTAGGATAGATGCATTTACATACAAACTTTCCCACCTCCACAACAAAACCACCTACAACATTAAACACTATTTCCATCGAACAATTCTTGAGGTAATGATGCTCTCTCAAACTAAGGCAGAAATTCAGAGAACTAAAAGAAAAAGGCAAACACAACTATTCGAGTAACGAGCAATGATCCTTTTCACACACAGCTTTTTTTTTTTACTTCTTTAATTATTACTTTTTTGAGTTATTTATTTATTTATTTCATTATTTAGCGTAAAAATATGAGAGAAAAAGTGTGAATGAAAACAAAGAGAAAAAAGTAAGAAAAAACTTTAAAATTAATTATTTTCCGGATATATTGTAGTTTATTTTCGTATTTGTAAAAAAAATAATTGGGGGCATATATGATATATTTTACAAGAAAGTTAGTGAAAAAATAAATTTGACCATCAAAATGATAAATCCAAATTAGTTGTTGCATAAAAAAAACCCAAAAAAAATAAAATACACGCGAGAAGTATCAAATATACACCTACATGAAAATTTCTTTTTAATAAAAAATATTAAAACTAATTTTTTTACTTCCATTAGAGGAAAATGATATATATGAGTCATTTATATAACAGTAGGTATATTTATGAAAAAATTACTAGAATGGGTACCTTTTAATAAATAATTACTGATTTTAGCAATACTTTTTATTTGTTACCATTTATCGCAATATATAGCAATACCATGATAAATATGTAATATGTATTAAAAGTGAATTATGTTTGCGATATATATGTATTATAACTGTTTTTAAATATATTATGTTTGTTTGGTGAGAATTTGACACAGTATGTTATTAGTGTATTAAGTGTGTGATAAATGTATTATCAATCCATAAAACTTGTATTATATGTGTTTATAAATTGTTCTATGTAATATGTATTAAAACTGTATTATACATGTATTAAAAATGATCAAGTGAAAAAAGATGTTATTGCTATAAATGGTAAATACTTTCTTAATATAGCACATTTATGTAAGTTTTCCTTTATTTATATATGAGTAAACTTTTCTAAAGAAAGACATCAATTTTAAATGACAAAGTTAAGAGTTATATCAAACCCTTTTTTCAAATATATATATAAACACATATATTTTGGACCAAATTTTATAAAAAGGTCAAATGCACACTATCAAAAGTTGAACAACTATTTTTGCCTTCAAACAAGTAATGAAGCTCGAAAGATGATCAAACGCAAGTAATAGTAAAATGGAAAGACAATAATTGGAGCAATTAGCAATGTGTTTGATTCCAAATGAACTATGCAACTTAAATGTAGTAATTACTGCACTGTAGGTAAACGTCAACAACCATAATCAAATATATAACTCAATTTTGCTATTTAGAACGAATATATATATATATATATATATATATATATATCGCCGTCTAATAAATAATACATATTTGCTCGTTTTATTAACAGCCCCACATATACACAGAAATAGGCTCATCTTAAATGTAGCAACTGTTTTATACGACATGCATTAACTTCAATTTGGAGTGGTTCAATTTTCACCACTGAGTTGTCTATTTCAGTCGTACAACAAAATTTGAAAAATGTGTTACTCCTTATTTCATATTCCCTCTATTTCATATTAACTTAATTTGTAAGACAACGAATACATATTTAAAAAATATATTTAATAATATAATTTAAATTATATTTTTCATTATTATTCTTTGTAAAATTATAAATATTACTTTGTAGGTAGTGCAATTTATCTCTTAGCAATGAAAGGGAAAGATGAAAGGCAAGGACAATAATTGAAGCAACTAACAATGTGTTTGATTCAAAATGAACTATGCAACTTAAATGTTGCAATTACTACATTGTTGGTAAACGTCAACAACCATAATTACTACTCCCTCCGTTCCATTTTATGCGGCACTATTTTTTTTTGGTCAGTCCCAAAAAGAATGTCACATTTCCTTAGATGGTAAGTATTTAACGGTACAATTTCTCTTTTATCCTTGTTGGTCCCACTTAATCTTAAAGATAGTACTCCAATATATTTATGAGGAGAAAGAAAAGTGAGTCTACTTTTTAAAAGGCAATTTGGTAAACATTTCAAAGTTTTCATTTATTTTTTAAACTCCGTGCTCAGTCAAATGTTACCACATAAAATAGGACGGAGGGAGTACTCTTTTTATTTACATCCACACACACATAAAAAAAAACTCAGCTTTATACGACATGCATTAACTTTAAAAAAAGTCATGTACGGATATATATATACATATATGATCCTTTTCACACATGATTTTTTTTTTTTTTGATAAAAGTGTAAAAAAATAGCCCTCAACTTTCATTAATAGTTAATTTTATCCTTCATTATACTATGTGGTTATTTATACCCCACCATCCACAAACTTATCAAATGTACCCTTAATATTGAGCAATAATTGACTTCTAGACTTTTGTTTTTCTTAAAAAAAGTACTCCACCTAGCTTTGGAAATATACCTGAAAATACTGAATATGATTAATAATATTTTGTGTTCCTAAATTATTGATAAATGCTGATTCTAATCCCTTAAATGTAAGAATTTCGTATACATAACCAATATCTCCATGCATCACGTCTCGATTTCGGATACATCATTCAACGTTTCGATATGTAACGCGTCTCTATTTTTGATACATCACTCAACATTTCGATACATCTCGTACATCCCAATAAACCGCATAAAGTAATGTATCTGACCAATACATCGCATAAAGTGATGTATTCAAGAATATGAGAGTCGGAATTTTTGTAATTTTTTAAAAAAATATGATAAAATAAATTATGTATTTAAGTAATTTTTCCTTTATTTATCCACATATAAAGATAAAAAGACCCAAAATCCAACACACAATAGATAAATGTCAGCAACCATGATTAAATATACCCTCAATTTTAAGATTTAAAATAGATATCTATTTAATTAAAAAATAGTATATATATTCTTATCATCTAACAAATGAGGTATATATATTCTCATCGTCAGAAAATAATGCATATTTGGACTGGTTCAATTTTCAAAATAATGCATATGTAGCAACTGCTTTGTACTACATGCATTAACTTCAATTTGGACTGGTTCAATTTTCACCACTGAGCTGTCTATTTCAGTACAACAAAATTTGGAAAATATGTTACTGATTGTTAAACTGCCAACAACCAGCTATTCATTTTCCTTTAGTTTATTATGAAAATTTGTCTACCGGATATTTTTAGTATACTTCCTCCATCTCATACTTTCTTTGTTTTTAATTACTTGTCCATTTTTTCTTGTTTAGTTATCCCTAATTATTTGTCCATTTTGACAAATCAAGAAAGAACAATTTTTTTTTACCTATTATACCCTCAATTAATTACTTTGAAAAAGGTAGAACTTTTTGAAAATCTCCGATTTTTAATTCATTTACTTCATAATTAATAGGGGTAAAATGGTAAACTTACTATGTCAATAATTATTTTCTTAATAGATATGTTAATTTAAAAGTGGACAAGTAATTACAGATAGAAGGAGTATTAGTTGTCTAAAATTCACATTACTAAAAATAGGTATCTCAAATGATTTATCAATTTACAAAATCAAGATAGAATTAATTGCAATTTTTTAAATTTTTTTTGCTCTTACAATTAATTCTTTTTAAAAGTGTAAATAAATTTGTAAAATTTCAAAAAGTTTCTTAAGGGGTAAATAGTAAAACTATTCTTTTTATTTATAATTTCTTATAAAACCTATAAAAGAGAAAGTGTATAACTAATATTGAGCAAAAAGAGTATACCATTATCCCTTAAGCAAATGCATATTTTTAGTCGGGAAAATTATGCAGAATAACAAATATTTAGCCTATATTAGGTACTATAGCTATAGTTTAAGAAAATTGTAATTCGCGGCTACAGTTTCCTCAATTATTGTTATTCGTCTGATTTGTATTATTCGTCTGATTTGTATAAATCTAGAATTTGTGTAATTTGGTTCTTGATTGTATAAATCCAGAAATTTGTATATATTTAACCTAACTATTTGTATACGATTTATGAAAAATTCATCATAAATTACCCTGTTTGTATATTGACAAGCGAAATATACAAACAAAGTTCTAATTTTTTTTTGAATGTATAAATACATAATTTGTATATACTTACTCTATTTGTATATTCACAAGAGAAATATACGAACATGCAGAAATATACAAACCGTACCCTTCATAGCAACGAAACTATAATTTTGAAGCGCAATTATATTCAAAACTATAGCTATAGAACCTTATTATATCTATTATGTTTGCTAATTCTAAATTTTTCTCTATTTAGTAAAGTTTCTTGATTTCATAAAAGCCCATTTACTTAAATAAGGGTAAATATGAAAGAAAATAATTAATATCTTCTTGTTTATACTCTTTTTCTTTCGTTTAATTATCCACATTATTATCGTATGCAAGGGAAGTCTCTTGATGCATTCAAGTGATTTAAATTCAAAAACTTAACGCCATTTTAGCTCAGGATATAGTTACATTATACACAAATTCATATGGAATTTTTCTTTCTTTATAATCTATATATATTATATTCTCTGTATCAGATGGTTACACCAACAAACAAAAAAGAAAAATGTAAGACATGTGACTTTCATTCACACTATATTTCGTAATCATGGTCTTATTATCAATTTCTATATCAAGACATGGATTTCATCAACTAATATTTATTTCATATTGATTATTGACTCATCTCAAAATCTCACCATTTAATAAATCAAAAAGATAATTAATATATACAGATCATAATAGTTATATCAGGATTATGAATATAAATACATTTTACAGTTTAGAGAATATAATTTTTTCAGTCAGTCTAAAACAACTATCTCTATTCGGTCCCGTTCAATACATACAAAATGTAGTTGGAACTGTACCGTTCCCAAAATCAAGATAAATTATATAGAATCTTGTGCTACAATCGTACCAATGACATGTCCATTTTCCATCTTAGATTGTGAACAAAAAAACTTTATACTTATAAGAACCGATGATTTAATTTTGTGTATAAGCTAAAACTCTATACACTAAATCATCTACTATATAAGTAAATAGACACCATAAACAAATATATGATCTATTAAATTTTTTATTAAACTGAATAAAAAATTATTCTATAATAAATATTATATCTAAACATATGATTAATAGTATATATTCCAACATAATTTAAGAATGTTTCAACACAGAAGCAATACTAGTTTATTACAAATTAACAAGATAATCATACAACACAACTGAAACAAGAAAGTGCAAT
>NW_026037852.1:28422-93569 GCF_019186545.1 Solanum stenotomum | reverse complement strand
GGTGCACAACTACAAGTATTTTGTGATGCTGATTGGGGGTCATGTGTGAATAGTAGAAGGTCAATTACAGGTTATCTAGTGCAGTATGGTACCTCTCCTATATCCTGGAAGTCCAAAAAACAAGTGACTGTCTCGAGGAGTTCAGCAGAGGCTGAATATAGAGCAATGGCATCCTCAACTGCAGAGGTCGTTTGGGTAACTGGATTGTTTAAGGAGCTTGATGTAGGATTGGTCACTCCAGTTCCCTTGTTTACTGATAGCAAGTCAGCTTTGCAGATTGCTGCCAACCCTGTTTTTCACGAAAGAACCAAACACCTAGACATTGACTGTCACTTTACTAGGGAGAAGATACAAGATGGATTGATTACAACTGCTTATTTGTGCTCAACAGAACAACCTGCAGACATATTCACTAAGGCTCTTGGAAGAGGTGCACATAGTCATCTTATGTCCAAGCTAGGCATGAAGAATATCTTCATAGCTCCTAGCTTGAGGGAGGGTGTGAAGGAGCTTGGAAAGTGCACAAATGTGCCTTAATTCTGTTACTGCATTCTGTTACTTAATTCAATTCTGTTAGTTAGTTACTAGCTAATTATGTAATGAAGTGTAGTGTAATTAGTCAGTCGGTTAGTGTGTAGTTAGTTAGAATTGATTCTTCCTATAAATGTAACAGGTTTGGAGTCATAATGAATAACAAGATATTTTCCCAGATCATTTAGACTCTATTTTTCTCTCTGCAATTTCTTTCTTTCTTCTTCTCCTTCTTCTTCTCCAATTAATCAACATGGTATCAAAGCAAGTATTGCTGCAAAATTACACAAAGTTCATCCACAAATTGGGATAATTCTAGGAGAATTATAGTTCATTGCTGTTTTTTTTTCTTTTCAATGGCGATTTCCTCAAGTGAAACAGAGCCTACTGGTGCAGTTACTCCAGTTACAATTGATCATCATCATCCTCTATACCTACATCCTTCTGATGCACCTGGTTCCTTGTCTGTGGGAATCGTGCTCACAGGATCTGATAATTACACACTGTGGAGCAGGGCGATGAAGTTAGCTTTACTTGGTAAGAACAAATTAGGGTTCATTGACGGATCTGTCCAGCGTGATCAATTTGCAGGAGATTTGGCACAGCTGTGGGATCGGTGCAATGCAATCGTTGTGTCATGGATTATGAGCAATGTAAGCAAAGACCTATTAGGGGGTATTCTTTTCTGCTCAAACACTTTTTTGATTTGGGAAGATTTACGTGAGAGATTTGACAAAATTAATAGTTCCAGGATTTTTCAATTGCATAAGGAGATTTTCACATCTGTCCAAGGTGTTTCATCTGTTTCTGTTTACTATTCTAAGCTGAAAAGCTTATGGGATGAGTATGATTCGATAATACCTCCACCTTTCTGCAATTGCCCTAAATCGAGAGAATTTAGTGAACATTTGCAATATCAAAGAGTACTTCAGTTTTTGATGGGTTTGAATGACCATTATGGTCAAGCTAGGAGCCAAATTCTGATGATGTCGCAGGTTCCTAATGTCAATCAAGTATATGCAATGATAAATCAGGATGAGAGTCAAAGAATTGTTGCAGGATCTAATCACATGATGCATGAACATGCGAGTCCAACAGCTATGTTTACCAGGAGAAACACTGGATCTACATCTAGACACAAGAAGCCTTTCAATCCAAATGCGTATTGTGATCATTGCCATATGAAAGGGCATTTGAAGGTTGACTGTTTTAAGCTGATGAAGTGTGATCATTGCCACAACACTGGACATCTTAAAAGTAATTGCTACCAACTGATCGGCTATCCAGCAGACTACAAGGGCAAAAGGACAACTGCAAATGCAGTGACTAGTCCTGTTTTGGATAGCACACATTGTTTTTCAAATGTTGCAGGTCAACAAGAATGGCATCCTCATGCTTATTATCCACAATCACAGTCTATTCCCCAACCCTATAACAACCAACTGCAATTCACACCACAGCAACATCAACAACTGATTGACATGCTAAATAAGTCTCATATTGATGATCCAGGTAGCAGTGCAAGTGGTAGTGCTAACATGGCAGGTATTATTTCCCCTAACCATGATACTTTTGTGAGATGGATAGTTGACACAGGAGCTTCCAATCACATGTTAGGGAATCATAACCACTTACAAAGTACAGGTATGATAGGGAATGGGACTGCAGGGCAAGTTCAATTGCCAACAGGTGCTTCAGCCACAGTTTCTCATATTGGTGATTATCATTTAGGAGAAGGTGATATTCTGAAAAATGTTCTTTATGTGCCAGCCTTCAAGTTTAATCTTATGTCAGTCTCAAAAATGACAAAAGAATTAAACTGTAGTGCAACTTTCTTTCCACATTACTGTGTATTTCAGGACCTCATATCTGGGAAGGTGAGGGGGATTGGTAAGGAAGAAGATGGACTATACATCTTGCATTCAAAATCAGGAAGCAATGAAACAAAAATAAACGAGTGTTTAGCTGCAACAACATTGTCAGAAACTGATGCAGTGACTTGGCATCATAGACTATGTCATGTTCCCATGAGTGTCTTGAGAAAAATACCTATGTTCTATGGTTGTAAGTCTTTTGTTGTAAGTAACTGTGAAGTTTGCCCTCTTGCAAGGCAAACTAGACTTCCATTTCCCAATAGTATTAGTAAAGCCACTTCTATATTTCAGTTGTTGCATTTGGATGTTTGGGGACCATATAGAGTGGAAACACATGATGGTATGAGATATTTCTTGACTATTGTTGATGACTATTCTAGATGGACATGGATTTTCTTGATGAGACTCAAGTCTGATGTACTTACTTTGTTAAATAATTTTTTCATTCAAGTTAACACTCAATTTGATAAAAAAATTAAGATAGTAAGATCAGATAATGGGGCTGAGTTCTTTAATCATGGCTGCAAGGAGTTGTTCCTAAAGCATGGAGTTGTCCATCAGAGCTCCTGTCCATATATACCACAACAAAATGGTGTAGTGGAAAGGAGACATAGACACATATTAGAAACTGCAAGAGCAATCAAATTTCAAAGTGGTCTGCCTGATAGTTTTTGGGGTGTGTGTGTGGAGACTGCTGTGTATGTGTTGAATAGGATGCCATCTACTGTTTTACAAAACAAGTCACCTTATGAGCTGTTATACAACAAAGTCCCTTCACTGCTTCACATGAGAGTGATAGGGTGCCTTGGCTTTGCTACTTGTCTAACTCAGAAAGATAAGTTCAAACCAAGAGCTATTAGAGCTGTACTGATTGGATATAGTGCCTCACAGAAAGGATATAAGCTATATGACCTTGAAAATAGGTTGTTCTTTATCAGCAGGGATGTGCATTTTATGGAGACTATATTCCCTTTTAAGGATCCGCTACCAGTCCAACAGAGTAGTGTGAAAACACAAGATTTGTTTTGTTATGATGAATTGATTGCTCAGAATAGTTTAGGAGTTCAGTCTCAAATACAGCCTGAAAGTTCTTTGGTTCAACCTGTACCAGCGGTAGCTGAAGACACTAATGATTCAACACATACAACATCACCTGTACTTCCCTCAGAAAACATAGTCTTGCCCATGAGACATTCTACTAGAAATTCAAGACCTCCCATATGGCATAAAGACTATGTGACAAGAGCTGGTTCATCTAAGTGTCTATACTCAATTGCATCAGGTCTCAACTATGCAGGTTTATCAGCAAAGTATCAAAGTTTTATTTCAAAGCTCTCAGCAGAAGTGGAACCAAATACCTATGCAGAAGCAGCTGGTGATCTAAGGTGGGAGCAGGCTATGCAAACTGAGTTGAAAGCCTTGGAAGATAACAAGACTTGGGAACTCGTTGCACTCCCAAAAGGTAAAAAACCCATAGGATGTAGGTGGGTGTACAAGATCAAGTACAAGGCTGATGGAGAAATTGAAAGGTTCAAGGCAAGACTAGTGGCCAAGGGGTATAATCAGAAGGAAGGATTGGATTATCAAGAGACCTTCTCACCAGTTGTGAAGATGGCTACTGTAAGAATAGTGGTGTCACTTGCTGCATCAAAACAGTGGATTGTGTACCAAATGGATGTGTACAATGCTTTTCTTCAAGGTGATCTATTTGAAGAAGTGTTCATGACTATTCCAGATGGTATTAAAAGGACTAAGGCTAACAGTGGGAAGGTGTGTAGATTGTTGAAATCATTGTATGGTTTGAAACAAGCCTCTAGGCAATGGAACATCAAGTTGACTTCTGCACTAATGGCAGCAGGTTTTCAGCAGAGTACTAGAGACTACTCTCTATTCACAAAGAAGGAGAATGGGCACATAGTTATAGTCTTAGTATATGTAGATGACTTACTGTTGACAGGCAGTGATTTATCAATGCTCCAGGAGACCAAGGAAGCACTGCATAAAGCATTCAAAATAAAGGATCTAGGAGAGCTCAAGTACTTCCTTGGAATTGAGTTTGCTCGACACAAGGATGGCATATTGATGCATCAGAGAAAGTATGCTCTAGAGCTCATATCAGATATCGGCCTGGCAGGTGCTAAACCAGTTACAACACCTATGGAGGTGAATCAGAAATTTACCACACTGATTTTTTATCAACATATAGCTCCTGAACATGAAGATAAACTCCTAAAAGATCCTACTGAGTATCAAAGGTTGATTGGGAGGTTGTTATACTTAACTACTACCAGACCAGATATAGCTTTTGCAGTCCAATGTCTCAGTCAATTCATGCACTCACCTAAAACTACTCATATGGAGGCAGCAATAAGAGTAGTAAAATATATCAAACATGCGCCAGGTTTGGGGATTTTTATGTCCGCAGAAAAGGTGCACAACTACAAGTATTTTGTGATGCTGATTGGGGGTCATGTGTGAATAGTAGAAGGTCAATTACAAGTTATCTAGTGCAGTATGGTACCTCTCCTATATCCTGGAAGTCCAAAAAACAAGTGACTGTCTCGAGGAGTTCAGCAGAGGCTGAATATAGAGCAATGGCATCCTCAACTGCAGAGGTCGTTTGGGTAACTGGATTGTTTAAGGAGCTTGATGTAGGATTGGTCACTCCAGTTCCCTTGTTTACTGATAGCAAGTCAGCTTTGCAGATTGCTGCCAACCCTGTTTTTCACGAAAGAACCAAACACCTAGACATTGACCGTCACTTTACTAGGGAGAAGATACAAGATGGATTGATTACAACTGTTTATTTGTGCTCAACAGAACAACCTGCAGACATATTCACTAAGGCTCTTGGAAGAGGTTCACATAGTCATCTTATGTCCAAGCTCGGCATGAAGAATATCTTCATAGCTCCTAGCTTGAGGGAGGGTGTGAAGGAGCTTGGAAAGTGCACAAATGTGCCTTAATTCTGTTACTGCATTCTGTTACTTAATTCAATTCTGTTAGTTAGTTACTAGCTAATTATGTAATGAAGTGTAGTGTAATTAGTCAGTCGGTTAGTGTGTAGTTAGTTAGAATTGATTCTTCCTATAAATGTAACAGGTTTGGAGTCATAATGAATAATTTCCCAGATCATTTAGACTCTATTTTTCTCTCTGCAATTTCTTTCTTTCTTCTTCTCCCTCTTCTTCTCCAATTAATCAACACTCTAATACCAGTTTCACTCAGATTCACAACTCTTAAAGCTGGAAATGACGAAAAGAAATCATCGGGAATTTTCTCAAGGGGTTCATTGTCTTGCAAAAGTAAAGATGTTGTCCTTGGGCAATCCATGAAACAATCAGGTAGATGTTCAATTTTGTTGCTTATGAAAGATATTCTCTTGACAGAAGCTGATAGTTTAGTATGTGATATCTCAGTCAATCCAATTCCAGCTTGAATAACAGAATTGTGTTCATCATTAGAAGAGTTAGCTATCCATTTAGCAACATCACGAACCAAGTCATGCATCTTCACACAATCCGTCCAATGGGCTTCTTCTAGCAAGCAGACATCTTTTAGTCTGTCAATCATTGTGGTTCCTCTATTGTAAGCATTTTCGTATGTGTCATGTTCACCAAGGAACCCCTCTGCCCACCAGCAACGTATAAGATCATCTATGGAAATAGCCGCCGGATATAAGGAGCAATACAAGAAACAACTTTTAATGTCACCTCTCCTTTTGTTCATATTGCTTCTTTGCTCCAAGGATAATTCAGTATCCCGAGATTCTAAATAATCAAAACTCAACTTGATGACCTTGTAAACCTCATGTATTACATCTTCATCACAAGGTTCACACATTCTAAGTGATTCCAAAGCATCTTCCCATTCCTCGACCATGTTCTTCCCTCTCATAGATGCTCCAATAATAGTGATTGCTAAAGGTAAACCATCACACTCTCTTGCAATACCCATTGCTGATGGCTGAATATCCACCCGATTGGCAACATCTCCCGCATTTTTGATAAGCAGATGCCAAGATTCGTCTTCATTCAATAAGGAAATATTGATTTCGGTGTGTGTTTTCATTTTCTTACAAACACCCCGAAAACGAGAAACTATAATAACGTTGCTTCCTGCGTGATTTTTGGAATGGGGCTGTTGTGAACCAAGCTGACTCGGTAAGGGCCTATGGGCTATTAAATACTTTTAATTGGGGATCCAGGCCCAATTAGTATCTCTATTAAAAAGGACTAGAAGTTAGAAGAAGGGGCAGGCAAATTATGTGAAACGTTGGCTTTCTGATCCTCTCATCTCCCTTCTATGGTCTAGTATCTCATCCCCTTCTAGTTACCTTCTTCTATGTTAAGCTACCCGTAATTAGTGTGTTATTACTTTGTTGTGTGTATTATCCGTTGTAATTTGTATTCAGAGATAACTATAAATATCAGTGTTTGTATTGGAAATCGGGTTTGTTACATTGGTGCTTTCATCCAGAGGTCTCTCTAATGGAGGACCAAAAAGTACTCAAGGCTTTCGTTGGTGATTCAATTCGGGATTCAATACAAGAAATGAAGGATTCTATCTCTAAAGATCTCGCGGAATGTCGTTCGATGTTGCTGGAGGTTTTGGGGGAAAAGGATACGACCTCTTTTGAACCCAAAAACATAGTTATGAACGTCAAATTAGGGCAGTTTCGAGGTGAGAATCCGGACTCTTGGATAGTTCAAGCAGAGCATTATTTTAATTGCTATAAAATTGAGGAAGATCAGAAGCTTAATGTGGCTTCGTTCTATTTTGATGGTGAGGCTTTGGAATGGTATGGATGGTTATTTCGCAACAATCAACTCGCTGGTTGGGACCATTTTGTGGACAAATTGATGATTCGTTTTCGCTCCCGTACTAGAGACACACATCGCGGGTTCTTATCCATTCCCACGAACAAGACTAATAGGACAGTGGAGTATTATCAGGAGGCTATTCCATCGTGGGGTAATATTACTAATTCATCCTCGCCTCAGTCTTATCAATACGATATCTTTATTGGAAATTATGAGGTAGGCCACGTGTTCGATAAAATGCCTGAGAAGTGTAATGATGTAGATTTTTCGGACAGTACCTCTGTTGGTAATAATAGGAACACTTTTGAAGAAATGGACAATAGGCCATCACTAATGATTTCTTCCGTGCTTAGTGTGTATGATCAAATGGTGACAGATCCATATATGTCTAATAACACTACTAAGGATGAAGCAATTTCATTTCCAAACAAAGTTCTCTCTCAATCACCTCAGTATGGTCATGACCATTTAAGTCGAGAAGGTGGACAACATGTTCGTACCTTATCCTATGAGACACATCCACCACAAGAGCCCACTAGTTTGTCGTTGTCTCTTTCAGTGTGCACAATGATCATTCCATGAACACTTTTGTTAATGATGCTAAGCTCGTGAAAGCGATAACTGTTGCGAAGTCGTGGAAGGTGGTAGTTGCTGGACGGGAGTACAATGAGTGTGAGCTCATTGATCACTTGAGACTGTTGGCAATGGACGAGGTAACTATTAAACATTTCAGAATTAGTACAACAAGGATGTTCGACGACAGTCTTCGGTGGTTTTGTGTCATTGGTTGTGGCCACAAGGTCGCAAGACCGTTAATTGGAGATCCCAATTTTAGTTGGACTGTTATTTTTAAAGAGTACCAGATGGCTGGAGTAGCTAATAGGACGAATACATTAGTTTCTGTGACAGCCGAAAATTATAAGTTTACTTGTCTTATGTCACTGGATCGGCCAGAGGTGGTGCCAACTGATTGTCCAATTGATTTTTATATCCAAACAACTTCACTGGTCGGTCGACGAATTAGTGAAATTTTACACAGATGCACCTTTCCAGGCATTATCCTACAAACATCAATCTGGAGAAGTATGTTGTAGAGACATTTGCCATTTTAGAGGTGGTAAGGTTCTAGTTAAAGTTGGACAAGATGTTCAAGATGCAATGGAAGTAATGCCAATTTCCTTAATACTCTCCAAAAGCTGCACTTTGCATCAAACCATCTAGTCTTTTTCTTTGGCCAAATCTATTGCTGGATGGAGGAGTGTTGTTTCACTTTACACTCGTGACATTGCAGTGTGTGGAAATTGTTACTCGTCAGATAATTTAGAGAGTTTTGGATGAATTCCATGACTTGAACCTTGAGGACAAGGTTCTTTTTGAGGGCGGGAGTTATGTTGTGAACCAAGCTGACTCGGTAAGGGCCTATGGGCTATTAAATACTTTTAATTGGGGATCCAGGCCCAATTAGTATCTCTATTAAAAAGGACTAGAAGTTAGAAGAAGGGGCAGGCAAATTATGTGAAGCGTTGGCTTTCTGATCCTCTCATCTCCCTTCTATGGTCTAGTATCTCATCCCCTTCTAGTTACCTTCTTCTATGTTAAGCTACCCGTAATTAGTGTGTTATTACTTTGTTGTGTGTATTATCCGTTGTAATTTGTATTCAGAGATAACTATAAATATCAGTGTTTGTATTGGAAATCGGGTTTGTTACAGGGGCACACCGACATGATCCAAATTTATAGCTTCCCAAACATCATCCAGTATGAGAAGGAAACGCTTTTCTTTGTTGAACCTTTGGTAGATTTTGTTGGCACTGCTTTCTTTACTTCCCTCGTTATCTACCTCTAGACTTAATCTTTTGGCAATTAATGCTTGAACCTTGCTTATTTCCGCTGGTTTGGGCATTGTAATCCATACCACAACCCCAAAACACAGTTTAGGCCTTGACACGTCAATCTGTCGGAGCTCATTGTTCAGATTCTTCATCAATGTAGTTTTCCCAATTCCTCCCGCACCCCACACTCCAATGATGCAAACCTGAAGGGATTCACATAAACAAAAAAACAATTAATCCACAAGTCAAAAATGAAACAGTAGTCATATAGAAGAAATTAGAAAAAGAAGGATGTACGAGGCTTTGTTTCAACAATGGTCAAATTATGTTTTCATCTCGAATTTGTTAACTTAATTTCCACTTATATTTATAAAAACCATCTTGACTATAAAATCTAAAGAATATTCATAAGTACCCATGCACTGTAGCCGAAGTTCCTGGGACACACTATCTTTGTTGGCATATATACTATTAACTATGTGGTTAGATATAGTATTCAGTTTTAATAAAAACTTAAATAGATCATATATTCATCTATGAGTCTATTTACTTATATAATAGATGATTTAGTGTATAAAATTTAGCTTATATACGAAAGATTAAGAGCATGTTTAACATTGCTGCTAAAAACAATCTATTTATAGAAGCACTTTTTCTAAAATGACTTTACAAAAAAATGCTTTGAAAAAATAATAATTTGTATTTGGTTAATTCATTTGAAAAATGATTTTGATAAGGAGATTGTGTTTGGCTAATCTTTTTAAAAAGTGTTTTTGAGGGTCAAAAGAATAAATATCACTGCACTTTTAATATTAAGATTATCTTATAGAGAACAAATATTTTAAATATCTATTATATAATTTTTTAATTAAAATTTTGTTTTATTAAATTAAAATGTACATATTCAAATTTTCAATCAATATTATATTGTATTCACAAATGAATAAAAAAATAAATTAACATTGATATAATATTAATATGATGATTTATATATAATTAAAAATATCAAACAAAATAAATTTAAAAATTAGTCCAGAAATTAAATCAATACATATGAAAAAGACCACAAAAATAAATAGATATAAGGGATATATTGATAAGTAGGGGTAGGGGTGTTTGTGGTTCGGTTTGGATCTGTTATCAATTAAAACCAAAACCAAACCAATCTAATCGGTTTTTTAAATTTCTAAAACCAAACAAAACGAAAAAAAATAACTGTCGGTTTGGTTATTATCAGTTTGGTTCAGTTTTTCTGGTTTATTCGGTTTGAAAATAATAGTAATTTTTTTGAGGACTTCCGTCGATAGACACAAACACCTAGCACATGAACAATTCACGGAAAAGCTATTGTCGGTTCAATAAAGCAATTAAGCAATACTAGAGTTATTATTACACGAACAAAGTGTTTCAATTAAGAGAAAGTGTGACTATTTTATGTGAAGTAGGGTAGGTAAAGACTAAAATGAATTTTGATGGACTTGGACTTAGGATTGTTATAGTTTGGCTAAAGTGTTTGGGATTGAGAAAATTGTAAAGTTAAAGACTTAAGTTAATTAAAATTTAACAAAATATTTATATTTATTTATGAATAATATATAAATAATTATAAAAATTATATATCTAATTTATCGGTTCGATTTGGTTATTTTTGCGGTTTTTTTTAGTAAAATCAAAACCAAACCAAATAATATCGGTTTTCAAAATTTAAAACCAAACCTAACCAAATCCAATTTGATTTTTTAATCATAACCATGAACAACCCTATTGATAAGTATGTATATAAGAACGAGATATTTTGATCTTGACAAAAATAATTTTTTGTTTTTGCTTTTTTAAAGAAGCAATTTTATTTTTTTTAGCTTCTTTCCAATCAGAAAAAGTGTTTGTGGTTCCATTTAAAACAATTTTACTGATTTGACAAACACCTTATTTTATCAAAAAAGTAATATATTTTTTCTTAAAGGACTATTTTTGGTTTCTCAACAACAATGTATAACAGGCTCTAATATGGTTTTCCATAAAAATCAAATTAGACAAGAATCAATAAAATTAGCAACTACCAAATTCGATTTAATTCTAGTAATACCTTGTCATTTTCCAAGTGTTTGAGGATTCTGTCGATATTCTTTCTTGCTGTTGGCTGGTCTTTTATTGGTGGTACCTCTAAGTACTCAACTTTTTCCATCCGGTAATTTTCTACCATCAAATTGGATCCAAAGCTTTCTTCGGCCTTTGTAAGCCTGCAAACTTTATCTCGGATCTTCTGCACTTGAGTGCCGACTTCCAAGCGGAGGCTGCAATTCGGACAACACTTATATGTAAGCATCTTAGCCGCTTCAATGCTTTCTTTCATAGTTCCCCAATCATTCTCCACCTTCTCAACATCTTCGATCCACTTGACAACATCTGGTTTTGGTTTATAGCCTTCTCCCTCAGCTATTTCCACCTTTCCTTTGATATCCTCTCTCAACTTTTTTAGCTTCTCCATTTCCTCACTTAGATTTTCAATTTTTGATGAGAAGCAGACAATATTTTCCATCTTAGGATAGATGCATTGACATACCAACTTTCCCACCTCAATAACAACATTAGGAAGTATTTCCATCAAACAATTCTTGAGGTAATGATGCTCTCTCAAACTGTTTGTTTAAGCCAGTATTCAGAGAACTAAAAGAAAGAGTCAAACAATTCTATTGGAGTAACCAGCAATGTAAAAATGTAAAGGGAAAAAGGCATCATATATCCCTCAACGTATTGCTCGTTATAAAAGTGACTCACATATATTTTTATTGTTATATAAATATGGAAAAATGCAGAAGCACCCGCCCGAACTCTCAGAGATACACTTATACTATACTAAGGTTCTAGTACTCCCAAACTTATTTTATACATAGTTTTCTACCCCTTTTCGGCCTACATGACACTAACTTCTAGGCCCAGCACGTGTTGACAATTTTTTCAAGCTATCTAGTTGATAGTGCTACGTAGGTCAAAAAGGTGTAGAAAATTATTTATAAAATAAGTTCGAGAAGATAATTGGACCTTAATTAGTATAGTATAAGTGTATCTCTGAGATTTCGGACATATGTTGAGGGTACTTATGCATTTTCCCTATAAATAACTCACATATACTCCTAAAGTTATAATGACTTACATTTACAAGTATAAAAAAATAAAATTGATTTTTTATTTTTTTAAAAAACTCATGTATGGATATATATGATCCTTTTCACACATAATTTTTTTTTACTTCTTTGATTATCATTATATGAGTTTTTTAATTTTATCATTATTTAGAAATATATGAGTAAAAAATTGTGAATGAAAAAAAAGAGAAAAAACTTTAAAATTAATTATTTTCTGGATATATTGTAGTTTATTTTCTTATCTGTAAAAAAAATTGGGGGCATATATGATATATTTTATAAGAAAGTTAGTGAAAAAATAAATTTGACCATCAAAATGATAAATCCAAATTAGTTGTTGAATAAAAAAAAAACACAAAAAAATAAAATACACGTTAGAAGTATCAAATATACACCTACATGAAAATTCCTTTTTAATAAAAAAATATTAAAATTATTATTTTTTGCTTCCGTTAGAGGAAATAGGATATATATGAGTCATTTATGTAACAATAGATATTTTTATGGAAAAATTACTTGAATGGATACCTTTTAATAATTAATTATTGATTTTTATTGCAAATAAAATAATACTATGATAAATCTATAATATGTATTAAAAGTGAATTATGTTTGCAATATATATGTATTATAACTATTTTAAAATATATTATGCTTGTTTGGTGAGAAATTGACACATTGTATTATTAGTGTATTAAAATGTGTGATAAATGTATTATCAATCAATAAAACTTGTATTATATGTGTTTTATAAATTGTTCTCTATAATATGTATTAAAAGTGATCAAGTGAAAAAAATATTATTGCTATAAAATGGTAAATATTTTCTTAATATAACATATTTATGTAAGTTTTCCTTTATAAAAGTTGACTCATATATAAATAAAGGGAAACTTACATAAATATGCTATATTAAGAAAATATTTACCATTTATAGCAATTTTAAATGACAAAGCTAAGAGTTATATCAGACTTTTTTCCCAAATATAAATAAACACATATATTTTGGACTAAATTTTGTAAAAAGGTCAAATGCACACTATCAAAAATTGAACAACTATTTTAGCCTTCAAACAAGTAATGAAGCTCCAAAGATGATCAAAGGCAAGTAATAGTAAAATGGAAAGACAATAATTGGAGCAATTAGCAATGTCTTTGATTCCAAATGAACTATGCAACTTAAATGTAGTACTTCCTCCGTTTCATTATTTTATGTGAGGTAGTTTGATTTGACACGTGTTTAAGAAAGAAAGAAATTTTTTTAAAACTTGCGGTCCAAAATTAATGATATAAATTTGTGTGGTTATAAATCATTTTATTAAGAGTAAAATAGATAATTTATAGTTAAATTGTTACTTAATATATATATATACACACACCCTCGTCGTCTAATAAATAATACATATTTGCTCGTTTTATTAACAGCCCCACGTATACACAGAAATAGGTTCATCTTTAATGTAGCAACTGTTCTATACGACATACATTACCTTCAATTTGGACTGGTTCAATTTTCACCACTGAGTTGTCTATTTCAGTAGTACAACAACATTTGAAAAAATGTGTTACTCCTTACTTCATACTCCCTCTATTTCATATTAACTGAATTTGTGAGACAATGAATACATATTTTTTTTAAAAAATTGTTGTTCAACATACCCTATCTATATATAGACACTACTCCCTTTGTCCAACAATAGTTGTTCACTTGAAGAGTAATTTTATCACATCACCCTTTGAATATAATAAATATTATGTCTTGAAAAATGTAATAGGGAAATGACTATAATTAATAATAAGGGCAAATTAGGAACTAAGCATAAAATTATCCATTAATTTCATAAAGTGGACAAGTATTATTGAACATTCCAAAATACTATAGTCGACAACTATTGTTGGACGGAGAGAATACAATACAATTGCTCACCAAGTAGGAAACTATTTCTATTCTAAAACCCATCAAGCTAGTGCATACAAATAGTATGTATCTTGCTTGCTATAAATATAATTAACACAACGATTCATGAGGGACTTGGTGAGATATCTGCTAGTTAATTACTTGATTTCACAAAATTAACAATTAATTTCATTGTGATTATCTTCTCATAAAATAGTGAATTTGATGTTATCGAATACTAGGTAAGAAACCAAGAAAAAAAAAGGCAGAAGTAAAAGAAATAGGGGAAGATGAAAGGCAAGGACAATAATTGAAGCAACTAGCAATGTGTTTGATTCAAAATGAACTATGCAACTTAAATGTAGCAATTACTACATTGTTGGTAAACGTCAACAACCATAATTACTACTCTTTTTATTTACATCCACACACACAGAAAAAAACTCAGCTTTATACGACATGCATTAACTTTTAAAAAAATCATGTACGAATATATATATATATATATATATGATCCTTTTCACACATGATTTTTTTTTTTTTGACAAAAGTGTAAACAAATAGCCCTCAACTTTCATTAATCATTAATTTTATCCTTCATTATACTATGTGGTTATCTATACCCCACCATCCACAAACTTATCAAATGTACCCTTAATATTGAGCAATAATTGACTTCTACACTTTTTTTTTCCCTTAAAAATAGTACTCCACCTAGCTTTGGAAATATACCTGAAAATACTGAATATGATTAATAATATTTTTTGTTCCTAAATTATTGATAAATGCTGATTCTAATCCCTTAAATGTAAGAATTTCGTATACATAACCAATGTCTCTATGCATCACGTCTTGATTTCGGATACATCATTCAACGTTCCGATATGCAGCGTCCCAATTTTGGATACATCACTCAATGTTTTGATACATCTTGTACATCCCGATAAACAGCATAAAGTAATGTATCCGGCCGATACATTGCATAAAGTGATGTATTCAAGAATATGAGAGAGTAGGAATTTTTGTAATTTTTTCAAATAATAAGAAAATTTTAAAAATATAATAAAATAAATTATGTATTTAAGTAATTTTTCCTTTATTTATCCACATATAAAGATAAAAAGACCCAAAACTCAACACACAATAAATAAATGCCAACAACCATGATTAAATATACCCTCAATTTTAAGATTTAAAATAGATATATATTTAATTAAAAAGTAGTATATATATTCTTACCGTCTAATAAATGAGGTATATATACTCTCATTGTCAGAAAATAATGCATAATTGGACTGGTTCAATTTTCAAAATAATGCATATGTAGCAACTGCTTTGTACTACATGCATTAACTTCAATTCGGACTGGTTCAATTTTCATGACTGAGCTGTCTATTTCAGTACAACAAAATTTGGAAAATATGTTACTGATTGTTAAACTGCCAACAACCAGCTATTCATTTTCCTTTAATTTATTATGTACCGAATATTTTTAGTATACTTCCTCCGTCTCATACTTTCTCTGTTATTAATTACTTGACAATTTTTCTGGTTTAATTATCCCTAATTGCTTATCCATTTTGACAAATCAAGAAAGAACAATTTTTTTTTACCTATTATACCCTCAATTAATTACTTTGAAAAAGGTAGAACTTTTTGAAAATCTTCGATTTTTAATTCATCTACTTCATAATTAATAGGGGTAAAATGATAAACTCACTATGTCAATAATTATTTTCTTAATAGATATGTCAATTCAGAAGTGGACAAGTAATTACGGATAGAGAGAGTATTAGTTGTCTATAATTCACATTACTAAAAATAGGTATTTCAAATGATTTATCAATTTACAAAATCAAGATAGAATTAATTGCAATTTTTAAAAACTTTTTTGCTCTTACAATTAATTCTTTTTAAAAGTGTAAATAAATTTGTAAAATTTCAAATAGTTTCTTAAGTAAAACTATTCGTTTTATTTATAATTTCTTATAAAACCTATAAAAGAGAAAGTGTATAACTAATATAGAGCAAAAAGAGTATAACATTATCCCTTAAGAAAATGCTTATTTTTAGTCGGGAAAATTATGTAGAATAGCAAACATTTAGCCTATATTAGGTACTATAGCTATAGTTTAAGAAAATTGTAATTCGCGGCTACAGTTTCCCCAATTATTGGGATTCAATCAGAAGGTTATTTTGCCTGTCCACTGATTTTGTAAGGGAATAAGAAGATATTACTCTGTTTGTTTCATTTTATGTGAAGGTATTTGACGGAATACTAAGTCTAAAAAAGAAAAGACTGACTTCTGGAAACAGTCTTAAACATGTCATGCCGTTTTTGTGGCTATAAAATCAGATCATTAAGAGTAAAATAGAAAATTTAAAGCTAAATTGGTTATGCTTCTTCTCAAAATAAATTAAAAAGGAAAGAGCATACTCAGATGATCATAAAATGGAACGGATAGAGTAGTATCTTATGATCTCTGAGCAAGGAAGCATGAACTCGAAGTAGAACAATCGATAATAAGGCAATACAAAATGCATCATTAGCTTTTAAAGAATGATGTCCTGTTTCTAATGCAGTCATTAAGAAGAATACTATCTATCAATCTATGCGTTATTAGATAACGCCACTAATTCTACTAAATGAGAAACGTTGCTGTTTGTATCTGAAATGAAGTTCGAATTTTTGTAGATTTTCTGTTTTAACTTCAGGGCTGTTAACAAAGGCTTCTTATTCAAGCACTTCTTATGATGCTACAAGATCAGTTAGCAAGAAGAATTTCTTAGAGGACACTTTCTCTTATAAGATAAACGGTACAAACCATACAAGTTTGTATTTTCGAGATAAATGGTTGCTTGATGCCTCTGACGATGAATATGGAGGAGTACTCGTCAACGCAGAAAGACTACCATCTGATCCCGACAAATTTACCTTTGTGCTTCGTGCATCTCTCTCTCATTGGAAAGTGAAGGTACTTCATTTCCACCAACTACGATACTATACTATACTAGTCTCAAATTTCAAGACTCGATTTCTTGTCTGATGTTGATTAATACACGAGTGAAAGCCACCGCATCTCATATTTTTTCTTATTATTTTATAGACAACTCTTATGCCAGTAGGAAATTCAGAGGACTTGTACTTTTCATAGCCTGGTGAATTCATATAGACAGAACCCCAATTTGTTTAGGAATGAGGCGTAGTAATTTTTGGTGTATTGAAAGTAAACTTATATAACATATTTTGCTCATTGATGGCTCCCGATGATGCAGGGGAAGAAGGGAGTTTGGCTTAAGCTACCATTGGAAAAATGTGATCTAGTTCCTGTTGCAGTAAAGGTATTTCCTTTTTGTTGATGAATTGTAGTAATGGTATTTCGTACTATCACTTTACCCAAATCGATACATGAAATTACTCTCCCGTACTAACTTTTGTTTTTACAATCGTTTAGCTTTTCTTTGTTATCTCTGGCTAGTAGTGATTGTCTCATTACTCAAAGAATACGTTGATATAAATACATGAAGAGAATAAGCTAAATTTTGTAACAATTTAACTCTAAATTTTGTAGGAAGGATTTCAATACCATCATGCAGAAAGAGGATATGTTATGATGACTTATTGGATTCCGGAGGAACCCTGTATGCTTCCTTCGAATGCATCGCATCAAGTTGGAGTTGGGGGTTTTGTGATCAACGATAAAAATGAGGTGTGTGTTTTTCTGTTTGCAATGCCTTCCTAATTTGTAGTAAATATTTATGAGCTTCTGAATTCTTTGTGTAGTCTCTTAGGCTAATAAAATTACTGCTTTAGGTGCTTGTCGTGCAAGAGAAACATTTTACACCGGCTCTTTTAGGCTTATGGAAAATACCAACTGGTTTTATTCATGAGGTATGTTCCTCTATTGCAATTTGACCTTACCATTTTGGTACTTTTGACTTAGTTAAAGATTGAAGCATGAAACCGTATACTTACTCAGTTTAGTTTTTGCGTCAAACTCAGTCCGAGGAGATTTTTACAGGAATTGTAAGAGAAGTGCAGGAGGAAACTGGGGTAAGAAATTCACTTAAACGTATCGCCTTCCTAAACTAGCAAACTTAACGACAAATCGTTATTTAAATGATCTCATTACGTTTTCCAGATTGATACTGAATTTGTGGAGGTTATGGCTTTCAGGTAACAAAATTCTCCCTCTTCAAAGAACCATGAGTTTATCTTATATATTACACCTTTTTATCGATAGGAAGTGCTGTATTAGAAATCTTATAAGAACACAAAATGCTGATACCATAAGTATCCGAACAACTTGGCTCAGAGACAGAGAATGTGGAGTTGCTATTCGCTAGATTTCACTGTCTCCTTTAGGATATTTCAAGCTTTATTCAGCTTCTTGCTCTATCTCATGCTATGTACATTAGTTTTGGACTCTAATTGTTGATTTTACAGTTTACAAACAAGATACCATTGTTTAAATTAACATTTATCGATGTCCTTCTTCAGGCATGTTCACGATGTGGCCTTTCAAAAGTCAGATTTGTTCTTCATCTGCCTGTTAAGACCCCTGTCAAAACAGATCATGGTTGATGATCTAGAAATTCAGGATGCTAAGGTAAGCATATCGTATTGGGTAATACTCACATGATGAGCTAGCTTTTAAGGTTGAGTTAGACTTAAAGTCTGCAGCTTTATGCGACTTTGCATTTACTCAAGCTGCTTTTTCTTTTTCCAATACAGTGGATGCCTCTAGTTGAGTTTGTGGAGCAACCTCTAATCCAAGAAGACAACATGTTCAAGAAAATAATTGACATTTTCATCGCTAGACTAGGGAAGCGCTACTGTGGATTGTCTGTGCATCAACTGGTTTCCAAATTTGATGACAAACTTTCTACATTGTACTTTAACACAGTTGATGATCCAAATTTGAACTGTCAAGCCAGTTAGCATCATAATCTGTATTGTCTTGTGTATATGTGTAATCTATAGGTTATGGATTCTGTAAATATACTTAAAAATTATTCAAAAGAACTTGTTACAGGGAGGTAACTGTCATATGATTTTCTTTCTTTATAATTTGTATATTAGGTTTCTGTATTGGATGTTTGCACCAAACCAAAAAATGCAACACAAGTGACACTCATTCACATTATTATTAGTTTTTTTCAGTATAATTTTTAACTGTCAAGGTTAAATGTTTTGTTCTGGTGTAAACACTGGATGCAAAAAATACTTTTTCACTCTAAAACTGAAACCTGAAAGTCATTTTTCAGGAAAATGACTTCTGTCATACCAAATAAACCAGAATTTGGAGCATTTCGAACACCTGAAATCCAACTACAACTAGACAGCAGGCCGACGTAACAAGCTAGAATAGTCCTAAGTTTGTGAAAATTCAACTTTTGAGTTGAGAATTTTTTATATGGTTGACTTTGGTTAACGTTATGAGTTTTGAGCGTCATATGGGTATTCCATCAATTTTACTGAGTCTAGAATGTAGAGTTTGCTCTATTAAGATGATCGGTTAGAGTCCCGAGATCTTAAATTGTGATTTGGATATTTAGGTAAAATGTTGAATTTTTGGCTTAGATGGGTTCCGAGGGGTATTTTGGTTATAACCATATATTTTTTGAAATTCGACAATTTCATTGGTTCAAAAACATGCTTTAAGATAAATTTGCACTATTGGTTCATGTTTATAGGATTCCGAATGAGTTTCAAGGATCAAAAGGGTGTTTCAAGGTTGCTTGTATACACTTTAAGTGGCAACAAAATAGACTTTTAGCGATCACAAATGGGTTTTAGTGAGGAAATCACTGAGTTAAATATCTATTTTAATCCATTTTGTATTTTTGACATTTTCGGAGCTAGAAAAGTCAATTTGAGCCACTTTGAGGTGATTTTTGATGCGTTTTTCTTTCATAATCATTGTATGTATTTCTGACCCTATTTTACTCTTTCCCCCAAAATATCCCTTTCATATTTCATGATTTCTATCCATTAAGTTGAGATTTTAAACCCTAAGGTAGAGAAATCGAAAATTGTTGATTTGGAGGTCGATTTGGAATGAGTCTTAATTGATTTTCGGGATTTAAGATCCTTGTATTGTGGGTAAACTGATTTTGACAAAGTTTTCCTGAAATTTCTCATTTTTGACTGCATGTGAGTTTTGGATTTTTTCTCCTAAAGTTGAAAAAGTAGTAAAATTCTTGATTAGAGCTCGATTCTTGCTTGTTTAAATGAGTTTTTCAACCACAAACTCTTTTTGGTTTGTAGAACTTGATTTTCAACTAAAAATATGATTTTACCCTTTTTATTTTCGAAGCAATTTTTGAACTATTTTACCTCGATTTCAATCCTATCAATATGGGTATCATTGAACTCCTTTGCCCGTATTTGAGCATGATAATGTTATTGAGCAGTAATTTGTGGAAGGGGGTCCAGCCCAACCTCATATGGTTCCAACAACGCTCCGATGCTTCAGGAGTTAATAGTCAGGTTATTGGCTAGATTGGATTAGATCAAGTCAAATCAGTACCACAACCATCTCAACAACTCAATACCAAATTAATACGAAATGCAATGCAATACAATGGCCAAAATCCTATATACACAACAACTTTCTCAGTCAAATAATCGGGACCCATTGGGGACTCACAAAGGTCCATATACTAGCACAGACGGTCTCTACGTGCTTGTGCGGATAATCTCAATGTACTATCACAAAATCAAACAATCTCCGGCACAAACGATCTCTACGTGCCCCACTCATAAACATAAAACCATTGCAACATGGACTATCTCCACGTGCTCAAGCCTTACTCATATTCAATCTTATATTCATGCATGTGCATAATATAATATGAACTGATTAGGAGATGATGATGCATCTCATTTCAATCAAATATATTCATCTCATCGCAACATATATGAGCTCATGAAGAAAATATAAACACACAAAAAGTAATCAAGTTCATCAAATTCAAAAGTCTCAATATTTCCGTTATCTCACAACTCAAGGTGTACTATCAATTTCATGACTCTGGTATCCATATAAATGCTCATTATCTCATTTACACGATACCAACATAAATGTTTTTTATCTCATTTACGTGGTACCCCTTTAGTATCAATTATCCTTAGATTCATTTAACTCACAAAACTAACACTTCAAAGGATCTGTAATCTTTAATTAGTTGCCTCAAACCGATGCCCAAATGCCAAATTGTGAATTTGCCCTTCCACAATGCCTCTGAATAATAAAATTTATTCAAATTAGAGGTGTACAAAATCAAATCGAAAACTGAATCAAATCGTAAATCGAGTTAAACCGAAAAAAGACCTGACTAGTGATTTGGTTTGACTTGGTTTGGTATTGGGAAAAAAAACCCGACTATATTTGGGTTGGTTTGGTTTCAACTAAAAAACCAACCCGAGACCAAGCCAACCTGACATTATATATGTAATTTTAAAAGTTTATTTTATACGTAAAAATATTTACTTTGATATATTTTTAAAAATATTTCTTATACTTTTTCATAGTTTTTATCTTTTAATATATTATTTCATGTTTGAAAGTTAGAATTCCTAATGGTCCAATAAAGATTATAATCCATAGATGTTAGTAATCTATCTATATATAAAAGGAGAAGAAAAAATGACACATGTCAACACCACAAATTTTTAGTATTTTAAATAATTAATAATCAATAATAATTAATTAAATAAATAAATATAGACACATGTCAATAATTAGAATTAGAATGACACATGTCAGCAGCACAAAAAACAGGATTTTTAAATAATTAAAATTATTAATTACATGTAATAGGATTAAATAATAAACTCAACGTTTTGTAATTATCTTAAATTCGAAATTAAAATATTAAATTTATTTATTAAAGAATTACTTAAAATTATATAAGATAATAACTAAAAAATTTAACTATCTAAATCTGAAAAATAAAAAATAAACATTGCAGAACATGAGTGTGATTATTAATTTTTTTTTAAAAAAAAACCAAAGCAAATAACTGATCCACGTTAGTCAGTGGATAATTTTAAGGAATAATTCAATTAGTGGATAATTTTAAGGAATAATTTCAAATTTAAAATTATTATAAAAATAAAAATTACAAAACTTAACTAATAATAATAATAATAATATTAATATTTTTTCAGAAATGTTCCAAATGACAGTCGCACATAAAATTCTTTTCTATTTTTATTTAAATAAATAAATTTCGGCAACAGTTTTAATTCATAAAATCTAGAAGTGTTTTCAGTTTTGAAAGGAAAATAAATAAATAAACGTGGGTTGTTAACCTTTTTAAGAATTGTGACAGTTATCTAATTTTACACTTCTTAAATTAAAAAAAATAAACTAAAAAAAAGTGTAGTTGTTAAGCATCTCAAGACCTTTTTGGTTGATCAAAACAATATTAGAAAAATTTAATAGATACATTATATCATATATATTTAACTATTAGAAAAAAAAGAAAGAATATTTTAAAGTTTTTTAGTATGTGTATTTTTAAAAATGATAGATAATTTTTTTACAAACCGTTTTAAAATATAATTAAAAAATTAAGTTTATTGACAAAACCGCATAATTTTTTTTTTTTTTTTTTAAAACAACTATCAAATGAACTTTTACTAAACAAAAAGAGAAAAATAAGGGAAACAAATTAACCTCCACTTCAAGCATTAAAATCCTCTCACGTTTCTTTATTACCTCTACACTCAAACCCACTTTCAACAAGCACTAACTCTTTTCACGAAAACTTACTTTTTATATTATAAATATTTTGAAATTCTAAAATGTTATGTTTCGGATGGTTATCAGTGAATTGAAAATAGGGTGTTATTAGCAATGAAGAAGATAAAACAAGGATATTGATCTCAGGGCCATAAATTCTATGTCAGGAAAGGAAAAAAATTAAATATATTATAGGATAAATATTTATATAAAATAATTTAGTAAGGAAATACTTAAATTAAAATCAGAAAAGGAACAAAAAAAATATTAACTAAGTAATCAACAAAATTAATTTAAAATCTGAAATTAAAAATTAAAAACAATTTAAATCTTAAAATCTCTTTAAAGGAGAAGAATACTTATGCACGATGGAGTTTTTTAAAACATAATTCATATTCAATTAACAAAGTTAATTTATAATCTGAAATTTGAAATATTTTAAATCTGAAAATATTTTCATTTTAAACAACAAAAAAAGAAGAAGATAACTTTACCCTTTTTTTAAAAAAAAAAATAATCTTCCCATGTTTTAAAATAAGACGAATCTTTTCTTCTTATCCTCCTATATATTTTTGTATCTATTGTTTTTAATTTTTTATCGACTTTTAATAATTATATTATACCATCAGATTTTTGCTCGATGTTGAGATAAAAGAAAAAATAGGAGTAAGTGGCCCATGAAAGTGAAAAACATCCTTTAAGTTTATGTATCGTGGTGAAATTTTTTAGAGAATTAGAAAAATAAATGTAAGTTTGATGCATTTGATATTTGGTATATTAGAAAGATAAAGTATAATGAATATTTTAATTAAGTTGAATATCTAAATAAAATAAGTATAATGCCTCTAATTATGATCCGTTAGCATCTCTGAAATAGTTGAAGTTGTTACAAAAAGTAATAGTTTGCATAGATTTGGCCAAGAATGACAATCATATTTATTTATTTTTTTAGTTTTCTGAGTGAAAGTTGGGAGGTTTAAATAAAAAGATTTGTCAATTAAATTTGTGTTTTTTTAAGAGTATTATACTAATATACTATCATTAAAATAAAAAATTAAATATTAAATATTAATTAAAAATCTACATACATCACAAAAAACCACGTGTCAACTTTAGGATAAAATTAGTTGTCATTGTAATTTTAAGTTATTGGTATTATTAAGTGCATAATACATTTTATTAGTTATTTTTAAGTATAAAATTATCACATTTTAAATTATCCGCGTAACGCGCGGGCACGTATACTAGTTATAATAAAGCTTAAATCAAAATCAAATTAATACTAATGCAAAAAGAAAATCAATTCAACACTAAGAATGACAATAATATTGAATATTTGTTCTTTAGTTTTACATAAGTTTAGACAATTAAAATATATAATCTAATTTTAATTTCCTTTAATATTTAGTCATGTAACTAATACCTATTAAATTTATTTTAGCATGATTTAGTATTTTTAAATTATGATTATTTTCATTATGACTTATTAATTTGCAATATTTGTTTTACACAATTTCATTATTATTTTTTTGTTGGATTTTTTAGTGTCATTAATCATATCATATTTTGTGCTATTTTCTTAAGAAACACCTTAAATAGTTGTATTTTGGTAGGACTAAAGAAATATTTGAAGTACAAGTAAATTATATGTTTGTATGAACACTTTATCGGAAAAATCCAAAAAAAACCCTAGGTTCAAAACCCGAATTTTATTGGTTTGGTTTATAAATTCCAAAATTTGACCCAAATGATTTGGTTTGATATTTGAAAAACCCGAACCAATCCAGTCATGTACACCCTATTTCAAATAATACATACTTCTCATAAGAATATGAATCTAATGACAATATTTATTTTTGGCTTGATGACAATCAAATAAAAAAGTCTAGAAGTCAAATCTGAAATATTATGTTCACTCATAATAAAATAAACTCACACGTCGAATTTCAGCTACCATGGGCATCCATACTTTTATAATATGTTAGTGAAACAATTCTCTAAATTTGACTTGTATTTTTCGTCATCCCACTCCAGTTGGCTCCACCATTCTGATGATCCTCTTATTCGTTTGATGTTGTTGGAGGTTTGAATAGAGAGAGGCAACTTCCTTATTCCATTGCATCCGATCACTATAAGTCCCTCCAGGTGTTCCCACATACTCTCTGGCTCCCCAAACGTTTCTAATGCGGATAAACAATCCAAGCGTAACTTTCGGACTCTTGGAATTTCTGAGCTAACGAATGTCGTCTGACTTGAGCCGAATTGTGCCAGTAACTCTCTCAGCCGAAAACAATGGGTAAGTGTAATTTCTTCCAAGTGCCTGGGTACAGAAAAAGCTCCACCAACATTAAAAAGACATGTTAAAGTACGACAACGGTGTAGATTCAGTTTGCGTAATTTAGAAAATCTTAGGCCCAGAAAATGACCGAAATCAGAAACATTCTTTAAATGATTTACAGAATGGAATCTGAGAAGCTCCGGATTTGGCATAGGATCATCAAACTGTCCACTTCCTTCTATCGATGTTCCAAAACCACAAGAGCATTGATTTATGTCTAGTGATTTTAATCCATCAAAACTGTTGTTCCGAATGAACTCTGTGAGATCCATGCATAGGCATAGTTTCAAGTACAAATGTGAAGCAAACTGCAACATGCTTGGGAGCCAGACTTTGTTATTGAAAGTGTCAAAACGTATAAGGCATATCGCCTTTGTTGACTTGTTGAATGGTACCTGATGATGAATTTTAGTATTCCCAACTGTAATGTGAAATCTTTTCAATCTTTTCATCCAGGTGTGGTCACTTTTCAAACTTGAAATTGATGAGCTATCCAATTTAATAAAAAGTGATGTCAGATTGGGTAGATGTGATATCTCATCAAAAGAAGTTGCACCAACATCTTCATGGCTTATGGGTAGATGTAACGTTTCAAGCCTTTGCAACTCGTGGAAAACCCCCAGGTCGATGTTCTCCTTAAACTTACGTAAAGGCATATTTAATAGCCTCAGATTTGTCAACTTGTCCATTCCTTCGGGCAGACAACATAACCCTGTCTTATCACAATCGAGCAACTGCAAATTGCAAAGATTACCAATAGCTGGTAATTCTTTCAACTCATAGCAGTATCCTAGTATTAGAGCACGTAGTTGACTTAAATTATTGACGGAAGAGGGCAGTACTCTAATACTAGTATAACTCAGGTTCAGAACTCTTAGAACTGGAAATGACAAAAAGAATTTATCGGAAATTTTCACAAGGGATTTATTCTCTTGCAAAAGTAAAGATGTTGTCTTTGGGCATTTCGTGAAGTTATCAGGTAGATATTGAATTCCTTGGGTTATGAAAGATAATCTCTTGACAGAAGCTGACACTACTTCAACATTTGAAATCTTAATTAACTCAATTCCAGCTTGAATAACAGAACTGTGTTCATCCCCAAAGGAATTATCTATCCATTTAGCAACATCACGAACCACATCATGCATCACAGAAATCATCCGAACATAGGCTTCTTCTAGTAAGCAGACATTTTTTAGTTCCTCAATAATTGTGATTCCTCTGTTGTAAGCTTTTTCATATGTGTCGTGTTCACCAAGGAATCCCTCTGCCCACCAGCAACGTATGAGATCATTTGTTGGAATAGCCGCTGGATATAAGGAGCAATACAAGAAACAACTTTGAATGTCACTTCTCCTTTTGTTCCTATTGCTTCTTTGCTTTAAAGAATCAAAACTCCATTTGATGACCTGATAAACCTTATCTCCTGTGTCTTTGTCATTAGGTTCAGACATTCTAAGTGATTCCAAAGCATCTTCCCATTCCTCGGCCCTTTTCTTCCCTCTCATAGATGCTCCAATAATAGTGATTGCTAAAGGTAAACCACCACACTCTTTTGCAATACCCATTGCTAATGGCTGAATATCCACCCGATTGGCATTATCTCCCGCATTTTCAATAAACAGATGCCAAGATTCATCTTCATCCAATGTGAAAACCTTCATTTCGGTGTCAATTTTCATTTGGTTACAAACATCCAAAAAACGAGAAGTTATAATAACCTTGCTTCCTGCGTGATCTTTTGGTTGGGGCACACCTACCTTATCCAAATCTATAGCTTCCCAAACATCATCTAGTATCACAAGGAAACTCTTTTCCTGCTCATGAAGCCTTTGATAGATTTTGCTGGCATTGCTTTCTTCACTTCCCTGATCAGTATTTACCTCTAGGCTTAATCTGTCAGCAATTTGTGCTTGAACCTTTCTTATGTCTATTGGCGGTTTGGGTACTGTAACCCATATCACAACACCAAAAGACAGTTTAGACCTAATTGACACGTCAATCTGTTTAAGCTCATTGTTCAAATTCTTCACCAAAGTAGTTTTCCCAATTCCTCCTGCACCCCACACTCCGATGATGCCAACCTGACATACCCGAAAGAATAATTAACCCACAAGTGAAACATGCAACAATGGTAATATACAAGAAATTAGAGAAAGAAGGATTGTACGAGGCTTTGTTTCAACAATTGTCAAATTAAAAGATTAATTTACACTTATTTATAATAGGAAAAAAAATATAAATAATATTATCTTATAGAGAAAATTTATTTTAAATATCTATTATAAAATATTTTTAATTAAAATTTTATTTTATTAAATTAAAATGTACATATTCAAATTTTCAATCAATATTATACCTAAATGAATAGAAAAATAAATTAAAAGAAGTACATACATCCATATTTGAATAAATATATATGTAATTATCATGCTGAAATTTAAAGAAATACATATATTTAGAAGAATAATATATTTAATAGGGCATGATTTGAAAAATATATAATAACTTTGTATATAGATTTAACTCTTTGAATTTTGATAATCTTATCACATATATAGATTGTGACATCTTGCAATTTGAAATAACTATGAAGAGGCTTGAAATTAGAAATAGTCATTTTTGAAAAGAATTCAAATATGGAAATTTGGTTAAGTATGGAAAAAAATGAGTTTTTGGTCAACTTTGAACAGTCATAACTCCTAGCTCAGGATGAATTAGGTGTATTTCTAGTTATGTTTGCAAGTCCCTTGGAATGATCTTTTCAACGCCGCCGAGTTTGCTCGATTCCGAGTTCGTATGAGTGAGTTATACCCTTTGGAAGTTGGGCGCTGTTGGCTCAGGGAATTAAATCCGAATTTTGTAAGGGTATTTTGGTCTTTTCCCTAACCATTTCTTTTGATATCTATTATAAAATTTATTATAAAATATTTTTAATTAAAATATCTTATAGAGAAAATTTATTTTAAATATCTATTATAAAATATTTTTAATTAAAATTTTATTTTATTAAATTAAAATGTACATATTCAAATTTTCAATCAATATTATACCTAAATGAATAGAAAAATAAATTAAAAGAAATACGTATATCCATATTTGAATAAATATATATGTAATTATCATGCTGAAATTTAAAGAAATACATATATTTAGAAGAATAATATATTTAATAGGGCATGATTTGAAAAATATATAATAACTTTGTATATAGATTTAACTCATTGAATTTTGATAATCTTATCACATTTATAGATTATTTTAAAATTTACCTCTAATTTCAATTTATATTTGAAGTAATATATATATATATATATATAATCGATATTATGTTTGCTAGAATTCTCTCAAAAAATGGAGGGAAACAAATTAAAAAATTAGTTTCCTCATTCTTCTCGGGGAAATAGTGTAGTTATCTCCAAATATCAAGTATAAATTTGATATTTTTATGATTTATGTGGCCAAATTTTAAATTTTATATGATTTTGTGTATCCTTTATCTTATACCAACAACAAGCTAGTGTTATTTCTACATTCCATCTTGAGTAGTTTCTTAAGATTAAAAAAAAAGGAAATAAATAATTTAAAAGATTAAGCAATATAATTTTATGTGAGTAAGCCACATTAATGAATACTAAAACATAATTTAAAAAACATTTTTTAAAATATTATAGCTTAGAGTATAATTAAGTATGAGGTACTCAAGTTACACACACACACAAAATAATCATACAATGAATTAATGATCGTACTTTTTATTTTTGATTCATACTGAAAATTACTTTTTGAATTTGAATTAAAAAATAAATTTAGAAATTGAACATGAGATAACAATTTATTCCGTAAAGGTGAAAGTGTTTGACTTGAGTTTTAAATCATAACCATTTCTAACAGATTAAATTATATAGGAGATTTCTTCTAATTTATATTTCATTTTATTATTTATGTATGTCTAACAAAACTTGTTAATTCTAATTTCACATAATACATGATTTATCTATTATAAAAAATATAAGTAGACAAATTGTCAATCTGATAAAATATCATTCTTGGCCAAATTTTCCGGCCAAAAAAATTTTTCCAAAAAAAAATATAAAACTCTAACAAGTAGCAGAAATATTGGTTTTACTTCTATTAAAAAGCAGTTTTACACTATCATTTGAAAAAGGCACAATTACTCCTATGATCGAAATTCCAGAGACACACCTTATCAGCTACCAAATTCTAAACAATTTAAGATTACTAATCTTAATTTAGTTCTAGTAATACCTCATCGTTTTCCAAGTGTTCGAGGATTTTGTCGAGATTCCTTCTTGCGGCTGGCTGGTCTTTTATTGATGGTCCTGGTAAGTGCTCAACTTTTTCCATACGGTAATTTTCTTCCATCAAATTGGATCCAAAGCTTTCTCCGCCATTTTTAAGACTGCAAAGTTTAACTTGGATACTATTCTGTGCTTGAGTCCAGACTTCAGAGCGGAGGCTGCAATTGGGACAACACCTATATCTAAGTGTCTTCGCCGCTGCAATGTTTTCTTGCATACTTTCCCATTCATTCTCCAGCTCGTGAACATCATCGATAATAAAGCAGATAATACAACACTACTTTTTGTAGTACAAATAAAAAAGGCAGAATTATTGGAGTAACTAGCGATATATTTCTAAAAGAAACGACTAGACATCGATCACTGCAGGGGCGGAGCTAGAGTATAAATTATGAGTTTAGACGAATTCAATAACTTTGGTCCAAACTCGATATTTGTTTTAATAAATTTATTAAATATGTACAAATAATTGATTTAAAACTCGATAACTTAAAAAAATTAAAATTTCGACTCCACCCTTTATGCAACATGATTGACAAAAATTGAACCCATACACAGGACAACAAAAATCTCAATAGTCCCCACAACCTTTGATTGAGGATTTTCAATTTAGACCACTCATACATGTCTTTTGTAGTCTCACAGAGATTCTCTATTTCACAAAATAACTAGAAAAATATGTAAATTAAATTGGACATACAAAAAGGAAGGTTCATAATGATATGATACTCGTTAGCTCATCTATCTATATATAAAAGGAGAAGAAAAAATGACACATGTCATTACCATAATTTTTTAGAATTTTAAATTTTAAATCATTTTAAATAATAAGTAATAAATAATTATTAAAAAAATATTGAAACATGTTAATAATTACAATTTGATAAATTCTTTGGTATTTACACAACATTTTAAATAAACAAAAATAAATTATTAATTACATTTTGATAGATTCTACGGTAGTTACACAACATTTTAAATAAACAAAAACAAATTATTATTTATACACAAATTATGATTTAATTATTAACTAATTAAATATTAAATATTCTAAATTCAAGGAACTTTTTAATATACACATGTCATCTTCTCAATTAATAACTAATTTGAACATTTAAATTAACAATTATTTAAACGAAAACTGCCCAATATAAATGACCGTTTCAATTAATTACATATACAAAACTGCCGAAATAAATAAATATTTTTTAAAAAACATTTTTTTACTCTATTTATTTTTATAGATAGGTGGTTTGTACTATCCTTGTTAATCTCAACTGTTTTTTTTTTTTTTTTTACATATAAGGTGGTTGATAACTATTCTTACTTATCTCAATATTTAAATATTTTCTTTACATAAATAAATCTATTAATATCCAAACAAAAAAACTGTCTATTAAAACTTCCTCCCCACATATTTCCATCCAAAAACTGTCGTATCCATTTAAAGAAAACAAAACTTCCTTTATTCAAACAATACCCAAAATTCTCACTTAAATTTTCAAAAGACGATTTTCTTTCCACAATTTTATTTTCCCATCCCAAAAACTTCTTTATAAAATTTAATGGGTTCTCTATAAAAAATCAATGTTGTGGTTCAATTACATATATTTTAAATAGAAGATTAATTGGATTCTGCGGAAAATAGAATGTGGAAAATATGAGCGATTAATTTAAATCCATGACAAAGAAGAAATAAAGAAAAATATGAGGAACATCAAGATGTCAATCGAACGAAGATATTGAATATGAGATTGTTAGTAGAATAAGAGTTACTGCATATCAAAACTTTATCAATAAAAGTTCAACGACATCAATTGACTCAAATATTTGATGGTCAATATCAAGAAGTTGTTATAATAATATTTGGTGTATCTAAAAAACCATATTGTCACTGCACATAGATTAGAGTAATTAATTTTATTATAATCAAGTTTTTATATAAAATCAGCACATTATATATGATTACCTACTTTTGCATGTAGGTAATAACACTATTTACTATTTTTATGACGATAATTTTCTTTAATGTATGTGCTTACATTTTTCAATTTTGTGATTTACTACTATTTTAAAGTTCTTAGGTGAGAATTGTAAATATAAAGGTTGAGTTTATAGTATGATGCAAAATTATCCCATTAAACTTCAACTTATTGCATATATATGCCATTAGCATATCTATAGAATATCAATTATTTTATATATTTTTTCTATCTGTTAGGATGTTATGTACAATAGAAATATTTTTATCTTCTTTTGCATAGAGATTAAATAATAATATTTAAAAAATGACATACAAAATATACATTTATGAAAAAACGTAAATCAGAAATATTTGAATCCAATTCCAAAAATATTGGAAAATTTTATTTTAATATTAATGTTTGAAAATTATTTTAAATTAAAATAAAATGTTAAGTAAGAACTTTCACCAACTAGCCACGAATTAAGGAGCCCTACTAAACGTAAAAATTAAGAATTTTAAATTTGTTTTAAATTAAAAACCTATCTGTTAAATCTGCGAGTTTGTCTTTTTATAAAAAAGAAAAGAAAAAGAAAAAAGAAAAGAAGCAATTCCAAGTAGTTATAACTATATTTCCAACAAATTAAATAATGACACAGCTCCACACACAATTCCAAATAATATTAACTTAGAATAAAAATATCAATTCAACAAATATTAGTGTTCAAAATTTCTGTTCAACAAATACATATAGATTACACACATAAGAATTTCAAATGTCAATATTAACAATGTTAAATTCAAATTCTAATTAAAGATTCTTATACTAACTAAAATTCTAATTAAAGATTCTTATACTAACTAAAATTCTAATTAAAATTAGATTCAATTCAAGTATAATAATAATGCTTATCTTCAAAATTACGTTTTCAGAATTTAGATTTTTTTTATATCTACTAAAATTTTGAATTATTTTTGGGTTTTAATATTGTTTTCAAATATTTTACGATTTTGTAGAATTGTGGATTACAATTTTGAATGTTGATTAGCAATTTGAATGCAAGACAATTATTCAACAAGATTATACTTTCACTTAATCAATATCGATGTTTTCTCAAATTCATATTAATTTCTGTAAAATGTATGATAATAACATTAGGTCGCACAACTTAATTTACATTTTCTTTTATAATCATCAATTATAACGAATCTTTTATATTTTAAATTGTCAATTATATTGTCCAAATACCCATAAATATCAAGGATATGGTGACTTATTACCTAAATACAAAAATAATACAATAAGAATAAACTATTTCATAAATTAAATATTCAATTTATATGAATTTATCCCATAATTGGGAAAATCAAATTGATCTAAATTAATTAGCTATTATTATTATCTATTTTAAGAAGATTATGGATCAATTTTGGATAATACCGTAAGTCAAATTTTAAAGAAAAAATATTGTCATGATTAGGTAAATGGATTCATTTTTCGGAGTACTATAATATATAGGAAGAAGAAATCGACTTATATTTGCTATATAATAGGTAAATAAATATATTTAAAAATTGGGATGTGAAGTTATCAGGATGATGATGATAAATGTATTATATGTGTGCGATTATTACCAATATAATTATACATTATTCCAATTTTAAAGCTACATAATTGCATACTATTTGTTGTTAGATTCGTTGGGAAGCAAGACAATTAACAATTTCACATTTTAAATATTTCTTCATTTTCAAAGTACATCCACAATAATTGTTAAAGTTGAGCTACGTTTTCTTATTCCGTTCTTCGATCCTAAAATATACAATGACTAAAACATAATGTTTTAGGCGATCGATCAATTATTAGCAATAATTTTGTATTCATTACCTTTTTAATTCTATTTAGGTGATTCAAGTAAGATTTGACGCTCTTTGCAACTTAAAATTTTATGATTAATTCGTGTTATATTTGATATTTGTTCATAATTTTTAGCAACATAACATTATGGTCATCAATTAAAATTGTTTTTGTTGTTGTATGAACATAAAAATTATAAATGTTCTATTCGAGTATTTAAGATGTATCAAGAAGGGCTAAGATACTTGCTTTGCTAATCATCATCACAAATGTGCAACAAAAACTCACAAACTAAAAAATCTCGCTCATTGATGTATATACTAATTAAATTTTTTAAAAAATACATAATAAATGTATAATATATATTCTAGCACAGTAATTACTTTCGTTAATATTATCCGCGCATTGCGCGGGTATGTATACTAGTTAGGTTAAAAATGAAGGAGTAATTGTCACTCCATCCACCACAACCGTTGTTGGCAAATCACCTAATAGAAGATATTGCATATTTTAGGACTCAAATTTGAGGTGTTAAATCGAAGGGTCAGAATTGGCTTGAGTAGATAAATTGACGGGTCCAAAAGTTACTTGGACTGAACAAAGTATGAAAAATGGTCTTTTGATGACTCCTAATGCAGGGGAAGAAGGGAGTTTGGCTTAACCTACCACTAGAAAAATGTCATCTAGTTGCGGTTGCAATAAATACTTTCATTTCAATATATGTGCTAGTCGCACATTAGTTGGGGTAATTGGTTGTTTCCTTATATGGTCTTGGGTATTACTCACTCGATGAACTAGCCTTTGAGCTTGAGGTTGAGTTAAACTCAATATCGATTTTCTTAATATGGTATCAGAGTCAAAATTGCACCAATTTTTGCTTTTGCAATGTTGATCCCCTAGTTCAATCTTGGTTGTGGGGGAATGTGTTTGTTGTTTTTCTTTGGGGAGGATACTTTCATATCAATTTTTTTGTATGATGACTCCTCACAGTCTCACACTTTTGGACAAAAGTCGTTTTTCTTCACAATTATTATCTCAACTTTTACCTTTATGCTACTGTTTTAACCAACATGTAGACGTTGTTATCATTCGTTAATATTCAAAAATTTCATCAAACGCAATCTGAAGTTCTAATAATAGTATATGTGCTATCATGAGAACAAAGACATATAAAATCAAGAGCATGCTCTAAATTTTTAGTGTACAATATCAGAAGCAATACCAGTTTATTACAACTAAACAAGTTGATCACACAACACAACTGAAACAAGAAATTATTCATTGTAAAGTCAAGCAATCAAAATATCGGAACCAGAAAGCACAAATAGTACAAACAAGGAACAGTAAACAGTTATTGACAGAAAAAACTTAAGACATCTGATAGGTAATACATCACAACAAACTCAACCGGTTAACTTCAGCTCGAAACTCTGTGTCTCTCAGGTGCAGGAATTTCCTTCCTCTGCATACTTTAGTCCCCTGAATGAAGCAACAAAAAATCGAGCTTGTTAACATTTGAATGACAAACCACTTAATCTAGTGTTATTAATTACTAACATTTAATTTGCTTCTGAGGGTGTGTTTGGTCTGACGGAATATGTTTTCCAGAAATGACATATATTCTAATAGGCATAATACATAAAAATGACTTATAACTTGGCCTCAACGGGCCTAATTGAACAAGTAAACACACACGTCCTATGTGGCACCCGACATGACAATTTGCATCGTACATGACATCTTATATATATTGTGCCAAGTGGGACATGTGTGTCTATATGTTTAACTGAATACAAATTTAAGTGTCTATTTGTGCATATATGTATTATGCCTTTTTGGTATTTGGTTGTCAGAAAATATTTTCCAATGCTTAGGCATTATTGTCAATCTTTACTACTTACTCCCATCAATCTTAATTTATGTGACACATTCCAAATTTTCATAGTCAAATGAATTTTTCGCGTACGGATTCATAGTCAAAATTAATGTGTATAACTCTAGAAATCATAAATGTGCCACATAAATTGGGACAGAGGGAGAAAAAATTCAACAAAATAGTGTCCACATTGCTAGTATTTTCATCGCTCTTAAACAATAAAAAATATTCAAAAAATCTTTTTGGTAAAGCATATATTTTTAGAGATAAAGCTAAGGGTGGGTCTAAAACCTTATTGAAATGATCAGTTTTATCTATGTAAATCAAAGAACTATTAAGTAAAATGCTAATAACCATGACTTGAGTGCCATGATGTTTGCGTACATACCAAACACAAGAAAATAAGTAAGAAACTCACTTATTTTCCATCATACGGAACACACCATATGTGTTCATCTTTCTTGTAAAACAAGGGAAAATGCATAAGTACCCCCCCAGCCTATGCCCGAAATCCCAGAGACACACCTAACCTTTACTAAGGTCCTATTACCCCCCAAACTTATTTTTTAATTAATTTTCTACCCCTTTTGGTCCTACGTGGCACTATTTTGAAAAATTTGTCAACACATGCTGGGCCCACAAGAATAGTGCCACGTAGGACCAAAAGGGGTAGAAAATTAATTAAAAAATAAGTTCGAGGGGTAATAGGACCTTAGTAAAGGTTAGGTGTGTCTCTGGGATTTCGGGCATAGGCTGGGGGGTACTTATGCATTTTCCCAAATAATTTGAGCATTTAATCCAAAACATTAAAGCTATTTAGGTGAAATGACTCTGAACATTATAAAACCTTTTGAACAGAAGAAGAAAAAAAGAAACACAAAATCAAATATCACCTGATTCCTTGAATGCGGGGAGGTAACGTCAACTTTGATCCTTCTACCAGTAGGATTCCGTGAAACAATGCTCTAAATTTGACTTGAAGTTGTCGTCGTCCCACTCCAATTGGCTCCACCATTCTGTTGTTCCTTTTATTAGTTTGATGTTGTTGGAGGTTTGAATAGAGAGAGGCAACTTCCTTATTTCATTGCAAGATATCACCTTAAGTTCCTCCAGGTGTTCCCACGACTCCCCCAACGTTCCTAATTTTGGTAAGTATCTCAACACTAACTTTCGGACTCTTGGAATTTGACTTGAGCTGCATTGCACAAACAACTCTACCAGCTCTTCACAATAGCTAATTGTAATTTCTTCCAAAGGTACAGAAAAACCTCCATCAACATTGAACAGACATGTTAAACTATCACAAATGTTAATATCCAGTCGGTGTAATTTAGAAAATCTTAGATGACTGAAATCAGAAACAAGGCTGAGATGTTCCAGATTTGGCAAAGGGTCAATCTGATGTCCACTTCCTTCTTCCGCTGATCCGAAATCACAAGAACAACTTTCTACGTGTAGTGATTTTAATCCGTCAAAACTGTTGTACGCAAACAACTTCCTGAGACCCATGAATTCTTCCAAGTACAAATGTGAAGCAAACTGCAACAAGCCTGAGACCACTCTGCTACTGAAAGTTTCACATTTGGAGACAACTATTTCCCTTATTGACTTGTTGAATGGTACATAAATTGAAGTTTTCCCAACTTCAATACGAAACCGTTTCAATCTAGTCATCCAGGTGTGGTCTCTAATGAGCTATCTAATCTAATAAAAAAGAGATGTCAGATTGTGTAGAGACGATATCTCATCAAAAGAAGTTGATCCAAGACAGCTACCCATCATATTTATTATTTCAATGCTAGACAATTTTAGGAAAAATCCTTGGCCGATGCTGCTCTCCAAATCTGATTCAGGCATATTTAATAACCTCAGATCTGTCAACTTGTCCATTCCTTGCGGCAGACAATGTAACCTTGTATTATCACAATCAAGCAATTGCAAATTGCAAAGATTACCAATAGGTGGTAACTCTTTCAACCCATTGCAATTTTGTAGTATTAGAGCACGTAGTTGACATAAACTATTGATGGAACAAGGCAGTGCTCTAATACCAGTTGCACTCAGATTCACAACTCTTAGAGCTGGAAATGACAAAAAAAATTCATGGGGAATTTTCACAAGGGGTTCATTGTCTTGCAAAAGTAAAGATATTGTCTCTGGGCATTCCGTGAAGCAATCAGGTAGACATTGAATTTTGTTGCTTACGAAAGATATTCTCTTGACAGAAACTGATACTTTAATATGTGATATCTCAGTCAACCCAATTCCAGCTTGAAAAACAGAAGTGTGGTCATCCCCAAAGGTATTAGCCATCCATTTAGCAACATCACGAACCACATCGTGCATCTTCACAAAATCCATCTCATGTGTTTCTAGCAAGCAGGCATCTACAAGACTCCTAATCGTTGTGATTCCCCTGTTGTAGGCTTCTTCATATGAGTCATGTTCACCGAGGATCCCCTCTGCCAACCAGCAATTTATGAGATCATCTGTTGGAATATCCACCGGATAGAAGGAGCAACACAAGAAACAACTTTTAATGTCACCTCTCTTTTTGTTCCCATGTTTGCTTCTTTGCTCTGAGGATAATTCAATATCCTGAGATTCTAAAAACTAGTATTATTATAAGTGGGAAGCTCCAACATTCAAAATTGGATTACCATTTTGCCCCTAGATTAAATAAAAATGTTATAAAACATGTAAATAATAAAATATTAAATAGTTAAAAAATGAGTAATCATTTTATCATTTTGAAAAAAAGTTATTTATCAGTACTTTAACTACATTTAATTGATAGAAATCTTTCATCTCCCCATTAATTAACCTAATACAGATTACTTGAACTCAATTTACAATCCTACTATTTCATATCTCACATTTACTATTTTTTCCCTTGAGCTTCCAAAAGTTACGTGAACTTTTCATGTTCCTTGTCAAATAGAATTGGAGTAATATATCAGTGATTTTCTACAACTCAAAGTCACATTAATCTTTCATCTTTAAGCTTTATATAGTATATAGATTAGCAGCTATATGCCATAAAAGTTTGAATATATAAATATAAATTGTTGATTGGTAACTACTTTATTCCTCTTATGTTCATTTTAGTTCTCAACAATATATATTTAATATATGAAGATTTCCTTGAGTTTGCTAACTAATTCTTATTTATTTCTCTACATTTCAGATTTTATTTGGCAACTGTGCGCTCTTCACTTCTCATCATCAGGTACATAATGAATATGCTATTTACAACTCTCTTTTTTTATCAATTTTATTATTTCACATACATAAAATATAGTTGGTAGGAAACGTGATATAGAAATAAGATTTTTGAGATTTGAGAAATTGTCTGTATAATTTTCAGGATATTTAGATCTTATACTTTTTAACATTTTTTACATATTTTAACTTTTTATATCAAGTCCCTTGTTCTTTCGATTCTTATTATATTTCGTAATGCAATTATACTTAAACAATACAAGTAATACTCTTATGTCAAATTTTCATATGAAAGAAAATGTTCTTGAATAGAGAGATTGATTCTTATTATATTTCGTAATACGATCATATTTCAACCATACAAATTATATTCTTATGTTAAAGAAATCCTAATCTTGAATCAAGGAAAGGATACATGTAGGTGCAATGATAATTAATATATATTGATTCAATTTTTGATGTCAATAATAATTAATTATCTTAGTCATAATATAATTACTACTTTTTTACTAGGTGTATACTATAAAATTGACAATGATATTCTAGCCATATTAAAGAAGACATATGTTGATCAACTTTTTGTTCAACATTTACAAAATACTACTTTCATTCGACAACAACTTCTTGTTATGCATACGACTATAAGAGGAGGAATTCCCAATTTCTAAAAGTCATGACATAAGTTTTAGTATGTGAAGCATTTGAAAACATAACCAACCTTGCTTATATTCACATTTAAACTATTAGGTGTTCCTATCAGAAAACATGGAAAGTGAATTAATATTTTAAATTTCAACAATTTCTATTTTATAATACAATTTTTAAAATATAAAGAAGTTTTATAATAATAATAATAATAATAATAATAATATGGGACAAACGTGCAAAGCACGTTCCCAAAGACTAGTCAAATCATAAAAGATATAGAATTAAATTTTGGATTACTTCCAACATTACCTTATCATCTTCTAATAGTTGCAGGATTTTGTTGAGATTCCTTTTTGCTATTGACTGGCCTTCTATGGATGGTCCCGGAATGAACTCAACTTTCTTCATCCGGTAATTTTCTACCACCAAATTGGATCCAAAGTTTTCTCCAGTCTCTATAAGCCTGCAAAGTTGATCTCAGATGTTCCGTGCTTGAGTGGAGACTTCTGAGCAAAGGCTGCATTTTGGACAACATTTATATGCAAGCTTCTTTGCCTGTGCAATGCTTTCTTGTATAGTTTCCCATTCATTCTCTAGCTCGTGAACATCTTCGATCCACTTGACAACATTGGGTTTTGGTTTATAGCCTTCTCCCTCAGCTCCTTCCACTTTTCCTTTGATATCATCTCTAAACTTTGTTATCTTTTCCATCTCCTCCCTTAAATTTTCAACTTTTGACGAAAAAGGGACAATATTTTCAATCTTGGATAGATGCATTTGGATACAATCTTTCCCACCTCAACAACAAAGCCACCTACAATATTAACAAGTATTTCCATTGAACAATTCTTGAGATAAAGAAAAAAAGAATGTTTCTGATCAGAATGCTAATGATATAATTGCTCTCAAAGATGATCAATTAAACTGACTGTTTCTACATTATTTATAGCAGAATTTTGTGAGAAGGTAAAAAGAAAAAGGCAAATAGAATAAGTAAAATTGAAGGAAAATACAAATACTTTAATCAACAAAGCAAAACATATGTTTGGTCCCCAGCAATACTTTAGTTTGAAATTGTAATCGTTTTGAATTAAATACTACATCACTCGCAAAATTTTCAAAAGTAATTTCATGTTCAGATGAACATTTGGTAGAACTATTATGTCAACATATCTAGAACATTAGTTGTTTATCCTGTTGAATTACTTCTTAATTATTATTTTTTGCATTGGTTTTTAATTATTACGTATTTTACCCCTTTAATTTTTTTGGAAAGAGTTAAGAGTACGAGATGACCAAGATAAGCAATGCACACTTCGTTCTGTTAAATTTATAGATTACTTTCTTGCTATATAAAGCTGATTAAAAGATTCTATTAAGTTGTTTTTAGACAATGATAACTCACAAAAGTCGTTGGCCTCTAAACAACGTTACAATGGTGACCTTAATTTTTATGAGACTATCAGTAATGTTAGTAATGTTTGACAGATTAATTGTGAACACAAAATAGATTCTTTGCGTAAATGAATATTGAGTAATGGATTACTGTATATTTTATATGTCTAATGTCAAAGTTTATTTAATCTTTCTTACACTGCTTTTGTATTAACAATTTCCTTCTCAGTCTAATATATGCAGGTTAAACTATGGGCTTCTTTGTTTCTGTATATAATGTAGTATTCTTGTTGAATTGAAAAAAGTATTTTGATGAAAATTAACTGGATCCATATTGAAATAGCCGCAGATCATCGTTGCATTACCTCTGAGTCATCATGAGTTGTACAAGCAGATTGCTATAGATCCTTCCTATGGCATGTTGCTCTATGGTCCACAAGGCACTGGAAAAACCATGCTTGCAAAGACATCATACCACCACGACCTTTATAAGGGTAGTTGGTGGTGGTATAAGGACAGTAAAATAAGCAAGCACTTGTGGAGTCATGGTGGTATATTATCGATTTATGATGATACAACAATTTCAAAACATGTTTCAAATGGTCAAAGTTCAAAAAAAAAATTAATTTAATCTTGAACTTGCCTGGCGGAAAGTTTTTGAACCTATGGCAAATTGTCTTTTATTCATTAATTTACTTATTTGAATCCAAAATATGGTCAAATGATGACTTGAAGGTAAAGAAAGCTTTCTGAATATAACGTAAATCTTATTCAAATCAATTGTCTAATAGTAACAAGTAGTTTATAATGTCCTGCAATATTTAATTATGACCCCATCTCTCCCAAAGTAGATCCTTCCTTCCCTGAGTTTATAAAAATGTATATTCTAAATTTCTTGACATTATCGCATTTCTACAGTCCTTAAGTCCTATTGAAAATAGTCTATCTATCTTCCAAGATAGGGTCAAGGTATCTGTACACTCTATTTTTTTTAAACCTCACTTGTGCAATTATACTGGATATGCTGTTTTTGTTGTATAACTTGAAGTTAATTGGTGTTTATCTGCATTTTGAAGGTGATGTAAAGCTGCTCATATGTTGTTTTGTGATGATATTGTGGAGATTAACAATCTAAGGTGGGACTGTCGTGTATATTACTAGAAACTATTGAACATGATTAGAGTGTCTATTCAATGTATTGAGATATAATATAAAGTCTATTTGTCGAAAGCTACTTATTTTGATCTTAAATTGAGAGGATGGTTTCTTATTGGCGCAAAAAAAAAAATACTAAGTAAATACTTGTAGCAAATAGAAAGATGTCACAAAATCCAACATGTTGGGCCGTGCATAGCACGGCCATGTCTATCTATAAAGAGAAAAAGACTCAAAACCCAACACACAATAGGTAAATGTCAACAACCATGATTAAATATACCCTCGATTTTAAAATTTAAAATAGATATATATTTAATTAAAAAATAGTATATATATTCTTATCGTCTAACAAATATGGTAATAAATAATGCATATTTACGCAACTGCTTTGTACTACATGCATTAACTTCAATTTGGACTGGTTCAATTTTCACCACTGAGCTGTCTATATCAGTACAACAAAATTTGGAAAATATGTTACTGATTAAACTGCCAACAACCAGCAATTCATTTCCTTAAATTTATTATGAAAATTTGTCTACCGGATATTTTTAGTATACTTCGTCCGTCTCATTCTCCCTCTGTTTCTAATTAGTTGTCCAATTTTTCTTTTTTAGTTATTCCTAGTTACTTGTTTTTTTTGACAAATCAAGAAAGACAATTTTTTTTTACCTATTATATCCTTAATTAATTACTTTGAAAAAGGTAGAACTTTTTGAAAATTTTCAATTTTTAATTCATCTACTTTATAATTAATAGGTAAAATGGTAAACTCACTATGTCAATAATTATTTTCTTAATAGATATGTCAATTCAGAAGTGAACAAGTAATTAGGGATAGAGAGAGTATTAGTTGTCTAAATTCACATTACTAACAATAAGTATCTCAAATGAATTATCAATTTACAAAATCAAGATAGAATTAATTACAATATTTTAAAACCTTTTTTGCTCTTACAATTAATTATTTTTATTCGTCTGATTTGTATAATTCGCCTAATTTGTATAAATCTAGAATTTGTGTAATTTGGTTCTTGATGGTATAAATTCAGAAATTTGTATATACTTAACCTACCTATTTGTATACGATTTATGAAAAATTCTTCATAAATTATCCTGTTTATATATTGACAAGCGAAATATACAAACGGAGTTCTAAATTTTTTTTGAATGTATAAATACAAAATTTATATATACTTACTCTATTTGTATATTCACAAGAGAAATATATGAACATGCAGAAATATACAAATTGTAGCCTTCATGGCAAACAAAATTATAGTGTTGAAGAGCAATTATATTCGAAATTATAGCTATAGAGTCTTATTATATCTATTATGTTTGCTAATTCTAAAATTTTCTCTATTTAGTAAAGTTTCTTGTTTTCATAAAAGCCCATTTACTTAAATAAGGGTAAATATAAAAGAAAATACTCATCTTCTTGTTTATACTCTTTTTATTTCATATTAATTATCCACGTTATTATCGTATGCAAGGGAAGTCTCTTGATGCATTCAAGTGATTTAAATTCAGAAGTCTAACTCCATTTTAGCTCAGGTATAGTTACATTATACACAAATTCATATGGAAATTTTCTTTCTGTATATTCTATATATATTAGATTCTCCGTATCGGGTGATTACACCAAACAAACAAAAAAAAAATGTAAGATATGTGACTTTCATTCACACTATTTTTCGTAACCATGGTCCAAGTGATTTATTTTTTCAATATGATTTTTAAATGTTAAGTTGAATTATTTTGATTTAATGTAAACACTAAATGCAAATAAATTCAATTCTCTATTGTCAATCTATAATAAATCGGCATTTCATTCTTATATGAAGAGACACACTAGTTGGCAAATAGGTTGTTTCTTTATATGATATTGGGTAATGTTCACCTGATGAGCTAGTATTTGAGATTGAGTCATGTCCATTTTTCTTAACATTATAGCAGATTCAGACTCGTCCTTATTCTTGTGTGTCACAATGTTGGTTCCGCATATCATAGTGTCCATGCATCAGCTATTCAGTTCCGGAACACACACCCCGTATTGGTTGGGAAAATGAGACGGTGTTTCCTTGTATACTTTTGGACAATCGTTATCTCATAAGCTAGCTTTTAAGGTTGAATTAGACTTAAAGTCTGCAGCTTTATGCGACTTAGCAATTACTCGAGCTGTCTTTTCTTTTTTGCAATACAGTGGATGCCTCTAGTTGAGTTTGTGGAGCAACCTCTAATCCACTGTATTTCTTTTTATTCATGAGGTATGTTCCTGTATTGCAATTTCACCTTACCATTTTGGTACATTTGACTTAGTTAAAGATTGAAGCATGGAACTGTATACTTACTCGGTTTAGTTTTTACGTCAAACTCAGTCCGAGGAGATTTTTACAGGAATTGTGAGAGAAGTGCAGGAGGAAACTGGAGTAAGCAATTTTCACTTAAACATATCGCCTTCCTAAATTAGCAACACATAACGACCAATCGTTATCTAAACGATGTTTTTTTCTTTTCTCATTACTTTTTCCAGATTGATACTGAATTTATGGAGGTTATGGCTTTCAGGTAACACAATTCTTCCTCTTCAAATAACCATGAGTTTATCATAATGGACAGCGATTTATTTTACACCTTTTTTATCGATAGAAAGAGCTATATTAGAAATCGTATAAGAACACAGAATGCTGATACCATAAGTATCCGAGTAACTTGGCTCAGACACAGAGAATGTAGAGTTGCTATTTTCTTGATTTTACTGTCATCTTTAGGATATTTCAAGTTTTATTCAGTTTCATGCTCTAACTCATGCTATGTACACAGTTGTTTAAGTTTGGACTCTAATTGTTGATTTTACAGTTTACAAACAAGATACATTGTTTAAATTAACATTTATTGATGTCCTTCTTCAGGCATGTTCACGATGTGGCCTTTCAAAAGTCAGATTTATTCTTCGTCTGCCTGTTAAGACCCCTGTCAAAACAGATCATGGTTGATGATCTAGAAATTCAGGATGCTAAGGTAAGCATATCGTAATATGTAATACTCACCTGATGAGCTAGCGTTTGAGGTTGAGTTAGACTTAAAGTCTGCAGCTTTATGCGGCTTTGCATTTACTTGAGCTCCCTTTTCTTTTTTCAATGCAGTGGATGCCTCTAGTTGAGTTTGCGAAGCAACCTCTAATCCAAGAAGACGACATGTTGAAGAAAATAATTGACATTTTCATCGCTAGACTAGGGAAGCGCTACTGCGGATTGTCTGTCCATCAACTGGTTTCCAAATTTGATGACAAACTTTCTACATTGTACTTTAACACAGTTGATGATCCAAATTTGAACTGTCAAGCCAGTTAGCATCACAATATGTATTGTCTTGTGTATATGTGTAGTCTATAGTTTATGGAATCTGTAAATACACTTATAAATTATTCAAAAGAACCTGTTACAGGGAGGCAACTGTCATATGATTTTACCCTTTTTATTTCCGAAGCAATTTTTGAACTATTTTACCTCGATTTCAATCATATCAATATAGGTGTCATTGAACTCTTTAGCCCGTATTTGAGCATGATAATGTTATTGAGCAGCAGACTGAGGTGGGGGGTCCAGCACAACCTCATATGTTTCTCAACAACTCTCCGATGCTTCAGGAGTTAATAGTCAGGTTATTGGCTAGATTGGATTAGATCAAGTCAAATCAGTACCACAACCATCTCAACAACTCAATACCAAATCAATACGAAATGCAATACAATACAATGGCCAAAATCCTATATACACAATAGCTTTCTCGGTCACATAATCGGGACCCATGGGGGACTCGCAAAGGTCCATATACCAGCACAGACGGTCTTTACGTGCTTGTGCAGATGATCTCAATGTACTATCACAAAATCAAACAATCTCCGACACAAACAATCTCCACTTGCCCCACTCATAAACATAAAACCATTACAATAGGACTATCTCCACGTGCTAAAGCCTTACTCATATTCAATCTTATATTCATGCATGTGCATAATATAATATTAATTGATTAGGAGATGATGATGCATCTCATTTCAATCAAATACATTCATCTCATATTTTCGTTATCTCACAACTCAAGGTGTACTATCAATTTCATGACTCTGGTATCCATATAAATGCTCATTATCTCATTTACACGGTATTGGCATAAATGTTTGTTATCTCATTTACATGGTACCCCTTTATTACCAATTATCCTTAGATTCATTTAACTCGCAAAACTAACACTTGAAATGTTGAGATATGAGCTGATGATGAAGCAAGAAGAGCACAAGTTAAAGCTGTTAGGATTAATAAAGGGCAGATTAGTCTTTCCCAATTAGTTAGTTATAACTAACTCTTTGTTAGTAGGTTGTAGAAGTCAGTTACTCAATGTAATAGGAATGAGCTATAAATACTAGTCTTACACTGATGTATTACTTAGTCTTTGAACTCAAACAATGAGAGTTTCTCTTCTTCAATGTTAGCTCCTTGTTAATGGAGTTTTTCTGTTAATTTTGCTTGTTTTTCACTTACGTTCATGAAAGGATCTGTAATCTTTAATTAGTTGCCTCAAACCGAAGCCCAAATGCCGAATTGTGAATTTGCCCTTCCACAATGCTTCTGAATAATAAAATTTATTCAATTAATACATATTTCTCATAAGAATATGAATCAAATGACATTTATATTGTTATATATTTATTTTTGGATTGACGACAATCAAATAAAAAAGTCCACCCCAACCCTAGAAGTCAAATCTGAAATATTATGTTCACTCATAATAAAATAAACTCACACGTCGAATTTCAGCTAACTTGGGTACGGTATTCATACCTTTGGTTGTGAGTAAAACAATGCTGTAAATTTGACTTGTATTTTTCGTCATCCCACTCCAGGTGGCTCTGCCATCTTGAATATCCTTTTATTTCTTTGATGTTGTTGGAGGTTTGAATAGAGAGAGGCAACTTCCTTATTCCATTGCAAGATATCACCTAGGTGCTCCCGTATACTTTTGTTTGTGAGTGAAACAATGCTGTAAATTTGACTTGTAGTTATCGTCAGCCCACTCCAGTCGGCACCATCATATTGATGATCCTGTTATTAGTTTGATTTTGTTGGAGGTTTGAATAGAGAGAGGCAACTTCCTTATTCCACGACAATCGTCCACCTCAAGTTCCTCCAGGTGTTCCCACATACTCTCTGGCTCCCCAAACGTTCTTAATGCGTCTAAATAATCCAAGCGTAACTTTCGGACTCTTGGAATTTCTGAGCTAACGAATGTCGTCTGACTTGAGCCGAATTGTGCCAGGAACTCTGTCAGATGATTACAATCGAAAAGTGAAATTTCTTCCAAGTGCCTGGGTACAGAAAAAGCTCCACCAACATTAAAAAGACATGTTAAATTATGACAATGGGATATATCCAGTTTGCGTAATTTAGAAAATCTTAGACCCAGAAAATGACCGAAATCAGAAACACTCTTTAAATGATATACAGATTCGAAGCTGAGAATTTCCAGATTTGGCAAAGGATCATCAAACTGTCCACTTCCTTCTATCGATGGTCCAAAATCACAAAAGCAGCAACTTATGTGTAGTGATTTTAATCCATCAAAACTGTTGTTCCGAATGAATTCCGTGAGACCCATGCAATGTTCCAAGTACAAATCTGAAGCAAACTGCAACATGCTTGAGAGCCAGACTTTGTTATTGGAAATGTCAAAACGTAAGAGGCATGTTGCCCTTGTTGACTTGTTGAATGGTACCTCATGACGAGTTATAGTATTCCCAACTGTAATGTGAAATCTTTTCAATCTTTTCATCCAGGTGTGGTCACTTTTCAAAATTGAAATTGATGACCTATCCAAGTAAATCAAAAGTGATGTCAGATTGGGTAGATGTGATATCTCATCAAAATAAGTTGCTCCAACATCACTATATCTTATCATGGGTAGATGTAACCTTTCAAGCCTTTGCAACTCATGGAAAACCCTCAGGTCGATGCTCTCCTTAAACTTATCTAAAGGCATATTTAATAGCCTCAGATTTGTCAACTTGTCCATTCCTTTGGGTAAACAACATAACTTTGTACTATCGCAATCGAGCAACTGCAAATTGCAAAGACTACCAATAGCTGGCAACTCGTTCAACATGTGGCACCTTTGTAGTATTAGAGCACGTAGTTGACTTAAATTATTGACTGAAGAAGGCAGTGCTCTAATACTAGTTACACTCAGATTCAAAACTCTTAGGGCTGGAAATGCTGAAAAAAAATTATGGGGAATTTCCTGAAGGCTATAATTGTCTTGCAATAGTAAAGATGTTGCCTTTGGGCATTTCGTGAAGTTATCAGGTAGATCTTGAATTCCTTGGGTTATGAAAGATAATCTCTCAACAGAAGCTGATACTACTTCAACATTTGAAATCTTAATTAACTCAATTCCAGCTTGAATAACAGAACTGTGTTCATCCCCAAAGGAATTATCAATCCATTTAGCAACATCACGAACCACATCATGCATCTTCACACAATCCATCTCATGGACTTCTTCTAGTAAACAGACATTTTTTAGTTCCTCAATAATTGCGATTCCCCTGTTGTAAGCTTTTTCATATGTGTCATGTTCACCAAGGAACCCCTCTGCCCACCAGCAATGTATGAGATCATTTGTTGGAATAGACGCTGGATATAAGGAGCAATACAAGAAACAACTTTTAATGTCACTACTCCTTTTGTTCCTATTGCCTCTTTGCTCTAAAGAATCAAAACTCCATTTGATGACCTGGTAAACCTTATCTCCTGTGTCTTTGTCATTAGGTTCAGACATTCTAAGTGATTCCAAAGCATCTTCCCATTCCTCGACCATGTTCTTCCCTCTCATAGATGCTCCAATAATAGTGATTGCTAAAGGTAAACCATCACACTCTCTTGCAATACCCATTGCTGATGGCTGAATATCCACCCGATTGGCAACATCTCCTGCATTTTCGATAAACAGATGCCAAGATTCATTATGGTGTGTGTTTTCATTCCCTCACAAACCTTCCGTTTACGAGTAGTAATAATAACATTGCTTCCTGCGTGATCTTTGGGTTGGGGCACACCTACATCATCCAAATCTATAGCTTCCCAAACATCATCTAGTATCACAAGGAAACTCTTTTCTTGCTTAAGCCTTTGATAGATTTTGCTGGCATTGCTTTCTTCACTTCCCTCAGTATTTACCTTTACGTTTAATCTGTCAGCAATTTGTGCTTGAACCTTTCTTATGTCTATTGGCGGTTTGGGTACGGTAACCCATATCACAACACCAAAAGATAGTTTAGACCCAATTGACACGTCAATCTGTTGAAGCTCATTGTTCAAATTCTTCACCAAAGTAGTTTTCCCAATTCCTCCTGCACCCCACACTCCGATGATGCCAACCTGGCATACCCAAAAGAATAATTAACCCACAAGTGAAACATGCAACAATGGTAAGATACAAGAAATTAGAGAAAGAAGGGTTGTAGGAGGCTTTGTTAACTTAATTTCCACTTATTTATAATAGGAAAAAATATACATAATATTATCTTATAGAGAAAATTTATTTTAAATATCTATTATAAAATATTTTTAATTAAAATTTTATTTTATTAAATTAAAATGTACATATTCAAATTTTCAATCAATATTATACCTAGATGAATAGAAAAATAAATTAATATTGATATAATGATTTAAATATAATTTAGCATATCAAGCAAAATAAATTTAAAGAAATACATATATGATATATCCATATTTGAATAAATATATATATGTAATTATCATGCTAAAATTTAAAGAACTACGTATATCTATAATTAAATCTCCCTTAATAAAAATCATTTGATTAATGGTATATATATATATATATATATATATAAATAATATTATGTTGGCTAGAATTCTCTCAAAAAATGGAGGGAAATAAATTAAAAAATTAGTTTCCTCATTCTTCTCGGGGAAATAGTGCAGTTATCTCCAAATATCAAGTATAAATTTGATATTTTTATGATTTATGTGGCCAACTTTTACATTTTATATGATTTTGTGTATCCTTCATCTTATACCAACAACAAGTGTTATTTCTACATTCCTTCTTGAGTAGTTTCTTAAGATAAAAAAGAAAAGAAAAAGGAAATAAATAATTTAAAAGATTAAGCAATATAATTTTATGTGAGTAAGCCACACTATGAATATTAAAACATAATTTAAAAAACAATTTTTTAAATATTATAGCTTAGAGTATAATTAAGTATGATGTACTCAAGTTACACACACACACAAAATAATCATACAATGAATTCATGATCGTACTTTTTATTTTTAATTCATATTGAAAATTACTTTTTGAATTTGAATTAAAAAATAAATTTAGAAATTGAAAAGACACGTACTCCTACACTATAATTGAAATATCAGAAATACAACTTATCAGCTACCAAATTCTAAACAATTTAAGATTACTAATCTTAATTTAGTTCTAGTAATACCTCATCGTTTTCCAAGTATTGGAGGATTTTGTCGAGATTTTTTCTTGCTGCTGGCTGGTCTTTTATTGATGATCCTGGTAAGTGCTCAGCTTTTTCCATACGGTAATTTTCTTCCATCAAATTGGATCCAAAGCTTTCTTCGGCCTTTGTAAGCCTGCAAAGTTTAACTTGGATATTATTCTGTGCTTGAGTCCAGACTTCAGAGCGGAGGCTGCAATTGGGACAACACCTATATCTAAGTGTCTTAGCCGTTGCAATGTTTTCTTGCATAGTTTCCCATTCATTCTCCAGCTCGCTAACATCCTCGATCCACTTGATAACATCTGGTTTTGGTTTATAGCCTTCTCCCTCAGCTATTTCCACCTTTCCTTTGATGTCATCTCTTAACTTTGTTAGCGTCTCCATTTCCTTCATTAAATTTTCAACATTTGATGAGAAATGGACAGTATTTTCAACATCAGGATAGATGCATTTACATACAAACTTTCCCACCTCAACAATAAAGCCACTTATAACATTAATAAGTATATCCATTGAACAATTCTTGAGGTAATGATGCTCTCTCAAACTGTTTGTTTAAGGCAGAAATTCAGAGAACTAAAAGAAAAAGGGCAAACACAACTATAGGAGTAACTAGCAATATAACGAGAAAATGGCTTTATATCAAAGGCAAGTAATAGTAAAATGGAAAGACAATAATTGGAGCAATTAGCAATGTGTTTGATTCCAAATGAACTATGCAACTTAAATGTAGTAATTACTGCACTATAGGTAAACGTCAACAACCATAATCAAATATATCACTCAATTTTGCTATTTAAAACTAATATATATATATATATATCGTCGTCTAATAATAATATACATATTTGCTCGTTTTATTAAAGCCCCACATTTACACAGAAATAGGCTCATCTTAAATGTAGCAACTGTTCTATACGACATGCATTAACTTCAATTTGGACTGGTTCAATTTTCACCACTGAGTTGTCTATTTCAGTCGTACAACAAAATTTGAAAAATGTGTTACTCCTTATTTCATACTCCTTCTATTTCATATTAACTGAATTTGTGAGATAATGAATACATATTTTAAAAAAAATATTTGTTGTTCAAGAGACCCTATCTATAGACACTACTCTCTTTGTCCAACAATAGTTGTTCACTAGAAGAGTAATTTTATCATATCATCCTTTGAATATAATAAATACTATGTCTTGAAAAATGTAATAGGAAAGTGACTATAATTAATAATAAGGGCAAATTAGGAACTAAGTATAAAATTATCTATTGATTTCATAAAGTGGACAAGTATTATTGGACATTCCAAAATACTATCGTCGACAACTATTATTGGACGGAGAGAGTACAATACAATTGCTTACCAAGTAGGATACTATTTCTATTCTAACACTCCCATCAAGCTAGTGCATACAAATAGTATGTATCTAGCTTGCTATAAATATTATTAACACGACGATCCATGAGGGACTTGGTGAGATATCTGCTAGTTAATTACTTGATTTCACAAAATTGACAATTAATTTCATTGTGATTATCTTCTCATTAAATAGTGAATTTGATGTTATTGAATTCTAGGTAAGAAACCAAGACAAAAAAATGGAAGAAGTAAAAGAAAAAGGGAAAGATGAAAGGCAAGGACAATAATTGAAGCAACTAGCAATGTGTTTGATTCAAAATGAAGTATGCAACTTAAATGTAGCAATTATTACATTGTTGGTAAACGTCAACAACCATAATTACTACTCTTTTTATTTACATCCACACACAGAGAAAGAAAACTCAGCTTTATACATCATGCATTAACTTTTTAAAAAATCATGTACGGATATATATATATGATCCTTTTCACACGTGTTTTTTTTTTTTTTTTGACAAAAGTGTAAAAAAGTAGCCCTCAACTTTCATTAATAGTTAATTTTATCCTTCATTATACAATTATACTATGTGGTTATTATACCCACCATCCACAAACTTATCGAATGTACCCTTAATATTGAGCAATAATTGACTTCTACACCTTTTTTTTTCTTAAAAAAAGTACTCCACCTAGCTTTGGAAATATACCTGAAAATACTGAATATGATTAATAATATTTTTTGTTCCTAAATTATAGATAAATGCTGATTCTAATCCCTTAAATGTAAGAATTTCGTATACATAACCAATGTCTCCATGCACCACGTCTCGATTTCGGATACATCATTCAACATTTCGATATGCAGCGTCCCAATTTTGGATACATCACTCAACGTTTCGATACATCTCGTACATCCCGATAAACTGCATTAAGTAATGTATCCGACCGATACATTGCATAAAGTGATGTATTCAAGAATATGAGAGAGTAGGAATTTTTGTAATTTTATGGTCAAAATTACCCCTCAACTTTATTTTATTGGTTGACTTTACCCCTGCCGTTAAAAGTAAGTTATTTTTACCCCTGCCGTCAATAAACTTAACAAATATACCCCTCCTTGGATGGAAAGCCCCAAATCAATTAAAATTACCCGATTTTACTTAAATTACTCAATTTTAACCCGACCCGACCCACTTAATAATATAAGAAAATTAGTGATCCACTTGAGGGATTCCTGGGCGTTATCCAGCTCGTTCACCATGTTCATGTGGTTTCCATACTCCAAAATAGACCATGATAAAACTGTAGCAGTAAATGTCACTGGAAATCCAAACTTCACATGGTCTCCAGCATCATACATTCCTCTACTTAAATCCAAATTCACTTGTCTTCCATCTCCCGTAGCTGAATCTCCTCTCCAAGCAATTTTATTATTCACCAATTTTCCAGCTGCAGTTAATAATTCAAAAATCAAAATAAGTACTCCTAAACTTAAGTCTAATTAAGTGACCAATGTGAATATAGCTAGTCTTACGCTTCTGAACGTCGAAGAATTGCATAGCAATGCTTAGAGCATTTGCATATTTGTTAGCCACTTGGTGAGCATCTGCCTCTGAAGAAGTAGAACGATGAAAGTATTTTCGGAAATTGATTAAAACAGCAGCAAGAACAAGAGCCATGATCCCCAGGATCAGTCCCCGCTAGGCCCATCTATTATCCTTGTGGGGTTCTTTCTCCATTCAATTTCAACTCTATTCACCAAAATGTTTCGAATAAAATCAGACCTTCCATTCTTTGAATGAACTAAATTATACTCTTCGTGTGTCCTCATAATATATGCTATTTGAGTATCTTGGCCATCACCAAAATACAGTACATTGAGTATCTTGAAAGTCGGGTATATTATTAAGTGGGTCGGGTTAAAATTTGGTAATTTAAGTAAAATCGGGTAATTTTAATTGATTTGGGGCTTTCCATCCAAGGAGGGGTATATTTGTTAAGTTTATTGATGGTGGGGTAAAAATAATTTGCTTTTAACGGCAGGGGTAAAGTCAACCAATAAAACAAAATTGAGGGTAATTTTGACATGTATTTAAGTAATTTTTTACTATATTTATCCACATATAAAGAGAAAAAGACCCAAAACCCAACACACAATAAATAAATGTCAACAACCATGATTAAATATACCTTCAATTTTAAGATTTAAAATAGATATATATTTAATTAAAAAGTAGTATATATATTCTTATCGTCTAACAAATGAGGTATATATACTCTCATTGTCAGAAAATAATGCATATGTAGCAACTGCTTTGTACTACATGAATTAACTTCAATTTGGACTGGTTCAATTTTCACCACTGAGCTGTCTATTTCAGTACAACTAAATTCGGAACATATGTTACTGATTGTTAAACTGCCAACAACCAGCTATTCATTTTCCTTTAATTTATTATGAAAATTTGTCTACCGGATATTTTTAGTATACTTCCTCTGTATTTAATTACTTGTCCATTTTTTATGATTTAGTTGTCCTAATATTTGTACATTTTGACAAATCAAGAAAGAACAATTTTTTTTACCTATTATACCATCAATTAATTACTTTGAAAAAGATACAAGTTTTTGAAAATCTTCGGTTTTTAATTCATCTACTTCATAATTAATAGGGGTAAAAGTCAATAATTATTTTCTTAATAGATATGTCAATTCAGAAGTGGACAAGTAATTACAGATAGAGAGAGTATTAGTTGTCTATAATTCACATTACTAAAAATAGGTATCTCGAATGATTTATCAATTTATAAAATCAAGATAGAATTAATTGCAATTTTTTAAAACTTTTTTGCTCTTACAATTAATTCTTTTTAAAAGTGTAAATAAATTTGTAAAATTTCAAAAAGTTTCTTAAGGGGTAAATAAGTAAACCTGTTCTTTTTATTTATAATTTCTTATAAAACCTATAAAAGAGAAAGTGTATAACTAATATAGAGCAAAAAGAGTATAAGTCCTACTCAGTGTACAATCAATCAAGCAATCAAAACATCGGAACCAGAGAGCAAGAAGAAACTTTAGATATCTGACAAGGTGGAGATTCGGGGTCGTTAAACCAGTAAGTTCCTTCCTTTGTATTTCCACTCAAATTTTCCTGAATGAGAAAACAACGAGTCAAGCTCAACACACTTGATAATATTGAATGATAAACCACTTCTTCTAGTATAATACTAAAAGCATTTTCATAATTGAGAATTATGAAAGTTAATTGGCACATCACCTTAAATGCAGTGAAATGATGCTCTAAATTTGACTTGAAGTTGTCGTCATCCCACTCCAGTTGGCTCCACCATTCTGTTGTTCCTTTTATTAGTTTGATGTTGTTGGAGGTTTGAATAGAGAGAAGCAACTTCCTTATTTGATTAGGACCTTGTAAGGTAAGTTCCTCCAGGTGTTCCAACATATTCTGTGGCTCCCCCAACGTTCCTACATTTCGTAACAACTCTACCAGTTGCTTACAATGGATACTTATAATTTCTTCCAAGTGCTTAGGTAAAGCAAAAGCATCGCCAACATTGAAAAGACATGTTAAACTATGACAACTATATACAACCAGTTGACGTAATTTAGTCAATCTTAGGCCCAGGTATTGACTGAAATCAGAGACACTCTTTAAATTATGAACGTACTCAAGGCTGAGATATTTCAGATTTGGCAAAGGATCAAATTGTCCACTTCCTTCTTCCACTGGTGTGAAATAACAAGAACATTTGTGAATGCATGTTGATTTTAATCCATTAAAACTATTCTTGTTCACCATCACCTTCCTGAGACCCATGCATTTTTCCAAGTACAAATGTGAAGCAAACTGCAACATGCCTGAGAGCTCTCCGTTACTGAAAATTTCACAATGGGAGACACTTATCTTACTTCTTGACTTGTTCTGTCGTACCTGAGCTGTAGTATTCCCAACACTAATGTGAAATCTTTTTAATCTTTTCATCCAGGTGTGGTCTCTATTGAAAATTGATGAGCTATCTAATCTAATAAAAAGAGATGTCAGATTGTGTAGAGACGATATCTCATCAAAAGACGTTGGTTCAACAACAGTCACCCCTTTTTTTCCTGGCAAAATCTCTATCGACACATCATAATTCATCTTTAAATTGTACTGATAAGAGTCTGGCATGATTTCATAATCCGTCTTTAACATTTCAATGCTAGGCAATTTGAGGAAAAATCCTTGGCGGATGCTCTCATTCAAATCACCTACAGGCAGATTTAATAGCCTCAGATTTATCAACTTGTCCATTCCTTCCGGTAGACGACATAATTTTGTATTATCACAATCGAGCAACTGCAAATTGGAAAGATTACCAATAGGTGGTAACAGAGGCGAATCTAGGATTTTTCGAACATGGGTGCATCAAGAAAAATGTATTAAGTGAGAATTGATCTGAACATGGTGCACCAAGAAAAATGTACTAACTGGAAATTGATCCTTAAGTTCTCAAGGTCAAAAACTCAATTAGACTTCTTATAGTACGGGTGCAAGAATATAATATAATACAAATTTTAGAAAATATATACATAAAATATCTAGTTTTACGAAGAGACCACGGGTTCAAATGCCCTATTATTTGCCTTTAAATTCGCCACTGGGTGGTAACTCTTTCAACTCATTGCAATTTTGTAGTATTAGAGCACGTAGTTGACATAAACTATTGATGGAACAAGGCAGTGCTCTAATACCAGTTTTACTCAGATTCACAACTCTTAGGGATGGAAATGACAAAAAGAATTCATTGGGAATTCTCCAAAGGCGATCACTATCTTGCAAAAGCAATGATGTTGTCACTGGGAATTTTTTGATGTAATCAGGTAGATGTTCAATTTTGTTGCTTACGAAAGATATTCTCTTGACAGAAGCTGACACTTTAATAAGAAATATCTCAGTCAACCCAACTCCAGCTTGAAAAACAGAAGTGTGATCATCCCCAAAGGTATTAGCTATCCATTTAGCAACTTCACGAACCACATCGTGCATCTTCACATAATCCATCTCGTGTGTTTCTAGCAAGGAGACGTCTTTTAGACTCTCAATCATTGTGATTCCCCTGTTGTAGGCTTCTTCATATGTGTAATGACCCACTTGGTCATTTCTATATCTTGCATTCTGTGTGTCGTTTACTGTTGACATTGCTGCCAGATATAAGGAGCAATACAAGAAACAATTTCGAATGTCACCTCTCCTTTTGTTCACATGTTTGCTTCTTTGCTCCGAGGATAATTCAATATCCGGAGATTCTAAAGAATCAAAACTCCACTTGATGACCTTGTAAACCTTATCTTTTACATCTTTGTTATGAGGTTCGGACATTCTAAGTGATTTCAAAGCATCTTCCCAGAGCTCGACCCTAGTCTTCCCTCTCATGGATGTTCCAATAACAGTGATTGCTAAAGGTAAACCATCACACTCTCTTGCAATTTCCATTGCCAATGGTTGAATTTGTTCTAAATTGGCAATATCTCCTGCATTTTTGACAAACAGTTTCCAAGATTCATTCTCATCCAATGTGTAAACCTTCATTTCGGTGTCTGTATTCATTTGCATACAAACATCCAAAGAACGAGAAGTTATAATGACCTTGCTTCTTGCGGGATGTTCAGGTTTGGGCACACCTATATGATCCAAATATATAGCTTCCCAAATATCATCTAATATGAGAAGGAAACTCTCTTCTTGCATAAGCCTTTGATAGATTTTGCTGGCAATGCTTTCTACACTTTCCTCTTTATCTACTTAGGTTTAATCTGCTGACAATTTGTGCTTGAACTTTTTTTATGTCTATTGGCGGTTTTGGCACTATAACCCATACCACAACACCAAAAGACAGTTTAGAATTTGATACATCAGTCTTTAGGAGCTCATTGTTCAGATTCTTCACCAACGTCGTTTTCCCAACTCCTCCCGTACCAAACACACCGATGATGCATACCTGAAAGGATAATTTACCCACTAGTAAAAGATGCAACAATGGTAGTATAGAAGAAATTTAGAAAATTAGAGAAACAAGGACGTTGGATGTTTTGATCATTATGCATTATAGATATCATCATATAATCATATGATATATCATATATTATTAACTATTACTAATCATTACTAATTACTAATTACTAAAAGTGGGAACATATATCATATATCAGAAACTCATTCATTTTTTGTAACTCAAATATAGTGTTTAATAATATTCAAGTGACCAATTTAGCAATTACCAAAATCTAAACAATTTAAAATTACTAATCTTGATTTAATTCCAACAATTAATACCTTATCATCTTCTAAATGTTGTAGGATTTTGTTGAGATTCCTTGTTGCTGCGGACTGGCCTTCTATTGATGGTCGATTGAGGAACTCAACTTTTTTCACCTGGTAATTTTCTACCATCAAATTGAATCCAAAGTTTTCTCCGACTTCTTTAAGACTGCAAAGTTGATCTCGGATGTTCTGCACTTGAGTGCAGACCTCCGAGCGGAGGCTGCAATTTGGACAACACTTATATTTACGTATCTTAGCCATTGCAATGTTTTCTTGCATAGTTTCCCATTCATACTCCAGCTCGCAAACATCTTCGATCCACTTGATAACATCTGGTTTTGGTTTATAGCCTTCTCCCTTAGCTTTTTCCGTCTTTCCTTTGATATCATCTCTTAACTTTGTTATCTTCTCCATTTCATCCCTTAGATTTTCAATTTTTGACGAGAAACGGACAATATTTTCAATCTTAGGATAGATGCATTTACATACAAACTTTCCGACCTCAACAACAAAGCCGCCCACAGCATTAATAAGTATTTCCATTGGTAAAGAAAATGTTAGTGATAGAGAAATTCGCAAATGAAACTAAGCTGATTGTTACTTGTTTGTTTAAGGCAGAGAAAGTAAATAAAATTATTGGTAAAAGTCAAGGAATTAACATAATAATAAAACTAGGCAACATGATTAAAATAATATTTAAGCACATGATCCACTTGACAACGGTATGTAAATGTCAACGATTTGGACTCGTTCAGTTTTTCACAATTTATAAGCTGTCTTTTGATGTCTCAAAGAGCTTCTCTATTTGCCAACATCCATCTATTCAATACAACAAATTGTGAAAGTCTAAAGTGCTTTGTTTTATTTTTCTAATTTGTTTGCATTAAACTCTGTGTCAAGTCAAAACAAGACAAACAAATTGAAATAGAGGAGTTGGTATTTTAGAAAGTTGAGGTTGTTGAAGCATGGATACATGAAGTGAATAGTTTTGATGGTTAATATGTGAACCGGGTTCATAATTTGCCTGTGTGTTGGTATTAAAGTTAAATACAAGGTATATGCTAAATATAACAACAAAACTTTTCCTCTAAATCTTTGAAGCTTAATCTATATATATATATATATATATCTATATCTATCTATATTACCTTAAAAGTATAAAGTTCTAACTTGAATGTTAAATTACTATAATATTCCTAGCTTAAGTTGTGACTTTTTCGATAAATTGTGACTTTTCTAATAAGTTGTGACTTTTTCAAATGGTTGTGATTTTTCGATGTGTTGTGACTGTTCCAAAAAGTTGTGACTTTTTCAATAAGTTGTGACTTTTCCAAAGGGTTGTGACTTCTTGAAAATGCCGTGACTTTTCAGATAAAGCACAAAAACCACTTGTTCATACTACCCTTTCTTGATTATATATAGAGGGGTTTTTTCTCATTTTTCAACCACATTTTTTTTTAATCTTGTACTCTTCTTCTTGCATTTTAAAAAATTTCGTGTGATTTATTGTCATTGAGTGAGTTTGAAGTTTAGCGGAATATGACGTACCACTATTTTGATGAAGTAAACTGTTCTATCCTAAGAGCGTATATTCTTTAACTTCGAGTACTTGATAAAAATAATTCTGATGATATAATAATTAATTTTTGGGAAAAGGGTTCAAAACACACCTCAACTATGACCAAAATTGTTGTTACACACTCTAACTTTGCGGGGGTCCTATGGCCCCCCTAAACTATTTTTAAATGTATTATTGAAGGTATTATATACACATAACATGAGCGCGTCAGGTTAAAATGAAACCATCTCTATTTTCCACATGGCAGCCACATCATTTTTCTTTTTATTTTTTGATAAGAAATATGTACAAATGTCAATTTTTAATAAGTTAAACTTAATTATTATTATTATTATTATTATTATAACTTAAAAGTCAATATTGTTTATATTTTCCACATGGCAGCCCACATCATTTTCACCAAATTTTGTTGGTGAAAATGTGATCTAGTTCCTTTTGGCTTGTAGAACTTGATTTTCAACTAAAAATTTGATTTTACTCTTCTTATTTCCGAAGCGATTTTTGAACTATTTTACCTCGATTTCAATCCTATCAATATGGGTATCATTGAACTCCTTAGCCCGTATTTGAGCATGATAGTGTTATTGAGCAGTAGACTGAGGTAGGGGGTCCAGCCCAACCTCATATGGTTCCCAACAGCGCTCCGATGCTTCAGGAGTTAATAGTCAGGTTATTGGCTAGATGGGATTAGATCATGTCAAATCAGTACCATAACCATCTCAACAACTCAATACCAAATCAATACGAAATGCAATGCAATACAATGGCCAAAATCCTATAAACACAGCAGCTTTCTTGATCAGATAATCGGGTCCCATGGGGGACTCGCAAAGGTCCATATACCAGCACGTACAGACGGTGTAACAAAATCCAAATTCCTCACTATATTAAAACAGACTTGGAATGTGATTAACCCTCTAGAATCGTAAATTGCAATGATCAAACAACTGAATTACAATGGAAATGCTGAATTAACAAGTAACTAAGATAGAGATAAGAATTAGGATGAGAAGCTTAGATTCTAGAAGAAGAAGAGAGGAACACACTTTTTCTTCAATATGCATAACCCTTCTTTCAAACCCACTATAGCTTTTAACCAAATGCTAATTGGGCCTGGATCCCAAATAAAATACTCCAACATTTTACTCGGCCCAATCTCATTCATCACTTTTAACCCGTAGTCCCTTATAGAGTTAACTTGGTTCACAACAGACGGTCTCTACGTGCTTGTGCGGATAATTTCAATGTACTATCACAAAATAAAACAATCTCCGACACAAACAATCTCCACGTGCCCCACTCATAAACATAAAACTATTGCAACATGGACTGTCTCCACGTGCTCAAGCCTTACTCATATTCAATCTTATATTCATGCATGTGCATAATATATTATGAACTGATTAGGAGATGATGATGCATCTCATTTCAACCAAATATATTCATCTCATCACAACATATATGAGCTCATGAAGAAAATATAAACACACAAAAAGTAACCAAGTTCACCAAATTCAGAAGTCTCAATATTTCCGTTATCTCACAACTCAAGGTGTACTATCAATTTCATGACTCTGGTATCCATATAAATGCTCATTATCTCATTTACACGGTACCAGCATAAATGTTTGTTATCTCATTTACGTGGTACCCCTTTATTACCAATTATCCTTAGATTCATTTAACTCACAAAACTAACACTGCAAAGGATCTGTAATCTTTAATTAGTTGCCTCAAACGGAAGCCCAAATGCCAAATTGTGAATTGGCCCTTCCACAATGCTTCTGAATAATAAAATTTATTCAAATTAGAGGTGTACAAAACCGAACCGAAAATCGAACCAAACCGCAAATCAAGTCAAATTGAAAAAAAAACCCGACTAGTGGTTTGGTTTGACTTGGTTTGGTATTGGAAAAGAAAACCCAACTATATTTGGGTTGGTTTGGTTTCAACTAAAAAAAACCAACCCGAGACCAAGCCAACCCGACATTATATATATAATTTTAAAATTTTATTTTATACGTAAAAATATTTACTTTGATATAATTTTTAAATATTTCTTATACTTTTTCATAGTTTTTATCTTTTAATATATTATTTCATGTTTGAAAGTTAGAATTCCTAATGGTCCAATAAAGATTATAGTTCATAGATGTTAGTACTTTATTTATATATAAAAGGAGAAAGAAAAAATGACACATGTCAACACCACAAATTTTCAGTATTTTAAATAATTTTAAATAATTAATAATCAATAATAATTAAATAAATAAATAAATATAGACACATGTCAATAATTAGAATTAGAATGACACATGTCAGTACCACAAAAAATAGGATTTTTAAATAATTAAAATTACTAATTACATGTAATAGGATTAAATAGTAAACTCAACCTTTTGTAATTATCTTAAATTCGAAATTAAAATATTAAATTTATTTATTAAAGAATTACTTAAAATTAACGTGATATAATCATTTTATAATTTTCAAAATTTATATAAGATAATAACTAAAAAATTTAACTATCTAAATCTGAAAAACAAAAAATAAACATTGCAGAACATGAGTGTGATTATTAATTTTAAATTATTATTATTTAAAAAAAAAAAATAAATAACTGCTCCATTTTAGTCAGTGGATAGTTTTAAGGAACAATTTAATTAGTGGATAATTTTAAGGAATAATTTCAAATTTAAAATTATTATAAAAATAAAAATTACAAACTTAACTAATAATAATAATAATAATAGTATTACAATTTTTTCAGAAATGTTCCAAATGACAGTCACACATAAAATTCTTTTCCAGGTATCATTTTTTCTATTTTTATTTAAATAAATAAATTTCGGCAACGGTTTTAAATGATAAAATCTATAAGTGTTTTCAGTTTTTAAAGGAAAAAAAATAAACAAACGTGGGTTGTTAACCTTTTTAAGAATTGTGACAGTTATCTAATTTTACACTTCTTAAATTAAAAAAAATTAACTAAAAAAAAGTGTAGTTGTTAAGCATCTCAAGACCTTTTTGTTTGATCAAAACAATATTAGAAAAATTTAATAGATACATTATATCATATATATTTAACTATTAGAAAAAAAATAGAATATTTTTAAGTTTTTCAAATGATAGAAGATTTTTTTACATACCGTTTTAAAATATAATATATTATCATGGTTATCTATATATGATTAGTTTTCTCGTTAACTATCTTACATTCGATCTCTTATAGATATATATCAAATTAAGACACATCCAAGGAGGGATCATTCCTCCATTAGTGAAGGAGATTTTCTATATATGTCAATATCCAATCAAAGAATACAATACTGGTACAATTATTGGTCTGATGGTAAGTTATGCTTCTTTGAAAGAATTCTTTTCACAAAAAACTTACTTTTTATATTACAAATATTTTGAAATTCTAAAATGTTATGTTTCGGATGGTTATCAGTGAATTGAAAATAGGGTGTTATTAGCAATGAAGAAGATAAAACAAGGATGTTGATGTCAGGGCCACAAATTCTATGTCAGGAAAGGAAAAAATTAAATATATAATAGGAGAAATATTTATATAAAATAATTTAGTAAGGAAATACTTAAATTAAAATCAGAAAAGGAACAAAAAATATATTAGTAACTAAGTAATCAAAATAATTAATTTAAAATCTGAAATTAAAAATTAAAAACAATTTAAATCTTAAAATCTCTTTAAAGGAGAAGAATACTTATGCACGATGGAGTTTTTTAAAACATAATTCATATTCAATTAACAAAGTTAATTTATAGTCTGAAATTTTAAATATTTTAAATCTGAAAATATTTTCATTCTAAACAACAAAAAAAGAAGAAGATAACTTTACCCATTTAAAAAAAAATAAAAAAAATCTTCCCACATTTTAAAAAATAAGACGAATCTCTGCTTCTTATCCTCCTATATATTTTTGTATCTATTGTTTTTAATTTTTTATCGACTTTTAATAATTATATTATACCATCAGATTTTTGCTCGATGTTGAGATAAAGAAAAATTAGGAGTAAGTGGCCCATGAAAGTGAAAAACATCCTTTAAGTTTATGTATCGTGGTGAATTTGTTTTAGAGAATTAGAAAAATAAATGTAAGTTTTGATGCATTTGATATTTGGCATATTAGAAAGATAAAGTATAATGAATATTTTATTTAAGTTGAATATCTGAATAAAATAAGTATAATGCCTCTAATTATGATCCGTTAGCATCTCTGAAATAGTTGAAGTTGTTACAAAAAATAATAGTTTGCATCGATTTGGCCAAGAATGACATTCATATTTATTTTTTCAGTTTTCTGTGTGAAAGTTGGAGGTTTAAATAAAAAGATTTGTTAATTAAATTTGTGTTTTTTTAAGAGTATTATACTAAATATACTATCATTAAAATAAAAAATTAAATACTAAATATTAATTAAAAATCTACATGCATCACAAAAAACCACGTGTCATTTTTAGGATAAAATTAGTTGTCATTGTAATTTTAAGTTATTGGTATTATTAAGTGCATAAAACATTTTATTAGTTATTTTTAAGTATAAAATTATCACATTTTAAATTATCCGCGCAACGCACGGGCACATATACTAGTTATAATAAAGCTTCAATCAAAATCAAATTAATACTAATGCAAAAAGAAAATCAATTCAACACTAATAATGACAATAATACTGAATATTTGTTCTTTAGGTTTACTTAGGTTTAGACAATTAAAATACATAATCTAATTTTAATTTTCTTTAATATTTAGTCATGTAACTAATACTTATTAAATCTATTTTAGCATGATTTAGTATTTTTAAATTATGATCATTTTCATTATGGCTTATTAATTTGTAATATTTGTTTTACATGATTTCATTATTATTTTTTTGTTAGATTTTGTAGTGTCATTAATCATATCATATTTTGTGTTATTTTTTTTAAGAAACACCTTAGATAGTTGTATTTTGGTAGGACTAAAGAAACATTTGAAGTACAAGTAAATTATATGTTTGTATGAACACTTTACCGGAAAACCCCGAAAATCCGAAAAAACCCGAGGTTCAATGTCACGCCCCGAGCCTACACCCTGGACGTGGCCGGCACTCGAAGACCATTGCTGGTCCCCAAGCGAACCCTCATCCTGGCTGACTCCAAGCGAAATACTAACTTAAGCATACAAGAGCTTAAAACTGAATAAGAGTTTATAAACTCAACTTTACAAATCTCTAACTCAAAAGAAAACTCTGTATAATAGAATATATATACAACTCGCCATAAAAGGCAACTTTAGTCTTCAAAACATTTAACAAAATAAATGAAGAGACTTCTGAAACTCTATTGTCTATCTATGAAGCCTCTAATTGATAAAGATGGAAGCCGGGACAAGACCCACGACCTCCTAACAACTGATACAACTGAAAGGTAAATGAAATCCTCCGGAAGCAAAGAGGCTTGTCATAGCTAACTGGAACTCCCGGATGTATCAACGAATCTCCTGTTGATGATCCTGAATACCTGTGTCTGCATCATAAAAAGATGCAGGCCAAATGGCTCAGTACGTGGAATGTACGAGTATGTAAGCTGGAAAGCTAAACAACATAGGCTAGAAGAAAAACTGGAATAAACTGAATAACTTACCTCTTTTCAAACTTTCTCAACTCAAGGAATACTCAAAACTACTCAAACTTACT
>NW_026037852.1:0-26734 GCF_019186545.1 Solanum stenotomum | reverse complement strand
ACTCACATACCTGATTAGGGATCACCCCCGACGAAAATCCACGACGATCCTTAGCTTCTTCTTCTCTTTCTCCTCTTCTTTTCCTCTTTTTTCTCTCTTATCTTCCAAGCCCTAACTCTCACTCTTACTCTCACTCTTTAAAATGGGACAAAAATGATCCAAACATCAGTCTAACACCTCAATATAACCCAAAGAAATGATTAGGGAAAAGACCAAAATACCCTTAAAATTTTCGGACTAAACAAACTGCACTGTGCGACTGTGCGACTGTGCCGACAGCCCAACTTCCAAAGGGTATAACTCACTCATACGAACTCGGAATCAAGCAAACTCGGCGGCGTTGGAAAGATCATTCCAAGGGCTTTCCAGAAATAACTGGAAATTTGCCTAAATCATTCTGAGCTAGGAGTTAAGGCTGCTCAAAGTTGACCAAAAACTCACTTTTTTTCCATAGCCAAATTTTCCAGATTCTTTCCAAAATGACTATTTCCAATTCAACTCTTCTTGGAACTCAATGTGCTACATCTAGGGATCTTAAATTAACACTCAAGAAATTTTATTCCTCGGTAAAATCTCACTCCACATGAAGGACGGCTCGAGTCTTAGTTCGAAAATTCTCTAGGGTGTTACATTCAAAAAACCCGAGATTTATTGGTTTGGTTTGGTTTATAAATTCAAAAATTCGACACAAATGATTTGGTTTGATATTTGAAAAATCCAAACAAATCCAATCATGTACACCCTATTTCAAATAATACATACTTCTCATAAGAATATGAATCTAATGACATTTATATTGCTATATTTATTTTTGGCTCGATGACAATCAAATAAAAATGTTCACCCCATCCCTAGAAGTCGAATCTGAAATACTATGTTCACTCATATCAAAATAACTCATACGCCATTCATTTATTTCAGTGAAACAATTCTCTAAATTTGACTTGTATTTTTCGTCATCCCACTCCAGTTGGCTCCACCATTGTGATTCTCCTTTTATTAGTTTGATGTTGTTGGAGGTTTGAATAGAGAGAGGCAACTTCCTTATTCGATTGCATTTGATCACCTTAAGTTCCACCAGGTGTTCCCACATACTCTCTGGCTCCCCAAACGTTCTTAATGCGTATAAATTACGCAAGTGTAACCTTCGGACTTCTGGAATTCCTGAGCCTTCGAATGTCGTCTGACTTGAGCCGAATTGTGCCAGTAAATCTGTCAGACGATTACAATTGGAAAGTGAAATTTCTTCCAACTTCCCGGGTACAGAAAAAGCTCCACCAACATTAAAAAGACATGTTAACTTATCACAATGGGATATATCCAGTGTGCGTAATTCAGAAAATTTTAGACCCAGAAAATGACCGAAATCAGAAACACTCTTAAAACCATCTACTGAAGAGAAGCTGAGATTTTCCAGATTTGGCAAAGGATCATCAAACTGTCCACTTCCTTCTATCAATGATCCAAAATCATCAGAGCAGATAAATATGTATAGTGATTTTAATCCATCAAAACTGTTGTTCCGAATGAACTCCGTGAGACCCATGCATCGTTCCAAGTACAAATCTGAAGCAAACTGCAATATGCTTGAGAGCGAGACTTTGTTATTGAAAATGTCAAAACCTAAGAGGCATATCGCCCTTGTTGACTTGTTGAATGGTACCTCATAATGAGTTGTAGTATTCCCAACTGTAATGTGAAATCTTTTCAATCTTTTCATACAGGTGTACTGGTCAGTACTTTTCAATCTTTTCATCCAGGTGTGGTCACTTTTCAAAATTGAAATTGATGAGCTATCCAAGTAAATAAAAAGTGATGTCAGATTGGGTAGATGTGATATCTCATCAAAAGAGGTTGCTCCAACAACATCTCCACGTCTTCCGGGTAGATGTAACATTTCAAGCCTTTGCAACTCATGGAAAACCCCCAGGTCGATGCTCTCCAACTCACCTGAAGGCATATTTAATAGCCTCAGATTTGTCAACTTGTCCATTCCTTCCGGCAGCAAACATAACCTTGTATCATCACAATCGAGCAACTGCAAATTGCAAAGATTACCAATAGCTAGTAACTCTTTCAACTCATTGCAACTTTGTAGTATTAGAGCACGTAGTTGACTTAAATTATTGACGGAAGAAGGCAGTACTCTAATATTAGTATAACTCAGGTTCAAAACTCTTAGTGCTGGAAATGCCAAAAAAAAATTATTGGGAATTTCCTGAAGGTAATAATTGTCTTGCAATAGTAAAGATGTTGTCTTTGGGCATTCTGTGAGGTTATGAGGTAGATCTTGAATTCCTTGGGTTATGAAAGATAATCTCTTGACAGAAGCTGACACTACTTCAACATTTGAAATCTTAATTAACTCAATTCCAGCTTGAATAACAGAAGTGTGTTCATCCCCAAAGGAATTATCTATCCATTTAGCAACATCACGAACCACATCATGCATCTTCACCCAATCCTTCTCATCGGCTTCTTCTAGTAAACAGATATTTTTTAGATCCTCAATAATTGTGATTCCCCTGTTGTAAGCTTTTTCATATGTGTCATGTTTACCAAGGAACCCCTCTGCCCACCAGCAATGTATGAGATCATTTGTTGGAATAGCCGCTGGATATAAGGAGCAATACAAGAAACAACTTTGAATGTCACTTCTCCTTTTGTTCCTATTGCTTCTTTGCTCTAAAGAATCAAAACTCCATTTGATGACCTGGTAAACCTTATCTCTTACATCAGTGGCATTAGGTTCAGCCATTCTAAGTGATTCCAAAGCATCTTCCCATTGCTCGGCCATGTCCTTCCCTCTCATAGATGTTGCAATAACAGTGATTGCTAAAGGTAAACCACCACACTCTCTTGCAATATCCATTGCTAATGGCTCAATATCCACCCAATTGGCAACATCTCCCGCATTTTTGATAAATAGTTGCCAAGATTCATTCACATCCAATGTGTAAATATTCATTTCGGTGTCTGATTTCATTTTCTTATAAACACCCAAATCACGAGAAGTTATAATAACCTTGCTTCCTTTGAGTTGGGGCACACCAACATGATCCAAATCTATAGCTTCCCAAACATCATCTAGTATGACAAGGAAACTCTTTTCCTGCTTAAGCCTTTGATAGATTTTACTGGCATTGCTTTGTACATTTCCCTGATCAGTATTTACCTCTAGGCTTAATCTGTCAGCAATTTGTGCTTGAACCTTTCTTATGTCTATTGGCGGTTTGGGTACTGTAACCCATATCACAACACCAAAAGACATCCTATCCTTAATTACATGCTTTACTTGTTGAATTACAAAACTGCAAGTCATAGTGACCCCTCTAAAAGATTTTATGATTTAGACCTAATTGACACGTCAATCTGTTGAAGCTCATTGTTCAAATTCTTCACCAAAGTAGTTTTCCCAATTCCTCCTGCACCCCACACTCCGATGATGCCAACCTGACATACCCAAAAGAATAATTAAATTTTATATGATTGTGTATCCTTTATCTTATACCAACAACAAGTGTTATTTCTACATTCCTTCTTGAGTAGTGTCTTAAGATTAAAAAAAGAAATAAATAATTTAAAAGATTAAGCAATATAATTTTATGTGAGTAAGTCACACTAATGAATATTAAAACATAATTTAAAAAGATTTTTTTTTAATATTATAGCTTAAAGTATAATTAAGTGTGATGTACACAACTTACACACACAAAAAATAATCATACAATGAATTCATGATCGTACTTTTTATTTTTAAATTCATATTGAAAAATATTTTTTGAATTTGAATTAAAAAAGAAAATTAGAAATTAAACATGAGATAAAAATTTATTCAGTAAAGGTGAAAGTATTTAACCTGAGTTTTAAATCATAACCACTTCTAACAAATTAAATTATACAGGAGATTTCTTCTAATCTATATTTCATTTTATTATTTTTGTAATTCTAATTTCATGTACTACATAATTTATCTATTATAAAAATATAAGTAGACAAATAGTCAATCAATATCTTTATTTATGTTTTATAGTAAATGAAATTATAATTTTTCAATAAATGGTTAATCAATATCATTATTTATATTTTGTAGTAATACAAAGTTATAATTTAAAATAAAATAAGACAGACAAATCTAAAAAATGAAGAAAAAAAAAAGAGCAATGGAATAAAAGTTTTAAAACAAATTAAATTTCAAGAAAAAGAAAAATACATATTTATTTATATTATGTTGAAACAAATAATAAGTAAGAATATTAGGTAAAGTAATAAGTTATTAAAAGGTCACATAGTAATATAAGGATACTAATTAGCGAGTGTTACAATTGCAATAAGTTCATTTTGTATGAAGTGTTGATAAAGAGGAAGTTAAGTTATATAAATTAGTAGCGCTACTATTTATTTAAAATTTATATAATTGTTGGTGTTACAACTATTTTATGTAACAAGTAGAATGTGTTGTTAGAAAAATAATATAAAATTTAAAGGGCAGATTATTTGTATATATACATGAATCTAATATGAAATATGTATTGAATAATTGTACATTTATGTTGAGTTCACTGTGTCATCAAGTAGCAGAAAAACTGTTTTTGCTTCTATCTAAGGAATTTTAGGCTTTCATTTAGGGAAAAGACACAAGTACTCCTACACTACGATTGAAATATCAGAAACACACCTTATCAGCTATCAAATTCTAAACAATTTAAGATTACTAATCTTAATTTAGTTCTAGTAATACCTTATCGTTTTCCAAGTATTGGAGGATTTTGTCGAGATTTTTTCTTGCTGCTGGCTGGTCTTTTATTGATGGTCCTGGTAAGTGCTCAGCTTTTTCCATACGGTAATTTTTTTCCATCAAATTGGATCCAAAGCTTTCTTCGGCCTTTGTAAGCCTGCAAAGTTTAACTTGGATATTATTCTGTGCTTGAGTCGAGACTTCAAAGCGGAGGCTGCAATTGGGACAACACCTATATGTAAGTGTCTTTGCCATTGCAATGTTTTCTTTCATAGTTTCCCATTCATTCTCCAGCTTGCTAACATCCTCGATCCACTTGATAACATCTAGTTTTGGTTTATAGCTTTCTCCCTCATCTTTTTCCACCTTTCCTTTGATATCATCTCTTAACTTTGTTATCTTCTCCATTTTCTCCCTTAGATTTTCAATTTTTTACGAGAAACGGACAATATTTTCAATCTTAGGATAAATGCATTTACATACAAACTTTCCGACCTCAACAACAGAGCCACCCACAACATTAGTAAGTATTTCCATTGGTAAAGAAAATGTTTGTGACAGAGAAATTCTCAAAGATTAGCAAATGAAACTATATAAGCTGATTGTTTAAGGGCAGAGAAAGTAAATAAAATTATTGGTAAAAGTTAACATAATAATAAAACTAGCTAGGCAACATGATTTAAAATAATTAAGTACATGATCAACTTCACAACGGTAGGTAAATGTCAACAATTTGGACTCGTTCAATTTTCACAATTTATAAGTTGTCTTTTGATGTCTCTTTGCCAACAACCATATATTCAATACAACAAATTGTGAAAGTCTAAAGTGCTTTGTTTTATTTTACTAATTTGTTTGGTTAATTAAACTCTGTGTCAAGTCAAAACAAGGCAAACGAATTGAAATAGAAGAGTTGGCATTTTAGAAAGTTGAGGTTGTTGAAGCATGGATACATGAAGTGAATAGTTTTGATGGTTCATAATTTGCCTGTGTGTTGGTGTTACAGTTAAATAATTTGCCTGACAAAACTTTTCCTCAAAATCTTTTAAGAACACAAACCCAACACATATTATGTTGGAATGTATGCGTCCACTTGTCTAGATGGGACCAGGTCCTCAGCACAGTTACAATAACAGAAAATAAACAAGGTGCTGAAAGTAAAGATTGCACAACAACTTTACGTGGAAACCTCCTTGCTCAAGGGAGTAAAACCACGACCTGGCCTGCCAGGACTTTTCAAAACTTCTTTCACTAATCTTCTTCAAGCAAAAGTAAAAGCAAGTTTACAAACCGAGATTAGTCTACTAATCCCAACTCTAAGCAATACCTCCTATTACTTAGATGAGCCAGAGTAGATACAACACTACCCACTAAGCTATCACCCTTAGACAACTTAGACTTTGCTAAGCGGATACAACACCGCCCACTATACTAATCCTAACCGATTAATATAGACTTTTAGAGTAAGAACCTAAGTTACCCTTAACCTAGTTCTTACAATGATTCAAACAAGTTTGAAACGTTTCTTTCACAAAACGAATCCTACAATGTAAGCACTATTACAAGCAAACAAAGTGACAGCTGGTACAAGAAGCTCTTGAAGTAATCGATCAGATCCCTTGTTGTTCTTGAAGCTCTTGAAGTAATTGATCAAGTCTCTTGCTGTTCTTGAAGCTTGAAAAATATTTCTCACTTTTGAATGAATGAAAATATTGTTGTGTTTTGTTTAGTATATACCACAAAAGTTATTACCAAACGTCCAAGCAACCTCCTTACTTCTGATTGGTGAAGTACTCTGCAGCTTCTGATGCAGACAGCTTTTACAGCTGTACTGCACTTTGACACTGGACGAGCATACTCTGCAGAGGACCAGGTCCCTGCACTTGTGAGGAGATCATCAAAACACCAAAAGGCATAAGCTCTCAACAATTTCCCCCTTTTTGATGATGACAAACAACCTGCATAACTCCTCATGTGAGTGAACAGACATTCATTCAAATACGTAACAAATTCCCCCTTTGTTAGTGCACCAGTAACAACCACAGTTCGTTCCCCCTTAGTTCAGTGCCCCCTATTCCACAATCAACTTTACAACAAAACTTCCCCCTTTTGACATCATTGAAAAGGTGAAGCAGTAAACATATTCAAGTTAAATGCAAGGCAATAAAGAATTCAGGGCCTTGGGCCACACAGAACATGTGTATGTAAGCATAAAAAGAGTATTAAGCCACACATGAACAGGGGAGAAACATAAATAGCATTAGATCACAAATACTGACCACTGTAGTCAAGCAAAACAAACACAAAGCCACAAGAGTTTTAGTCAGAGTTGAAGAACAAAAAAGAAACAAAGGAAACAAGACATTTTTAGGACGGAAGGGAAAATAGATTGAGGGTGCGCATAAACATAGACAAATGCTCATTTGCATCCTCATGAGCCTTGATAAGCTGCATGTTGAGAGCCTTAACTTCCTCACTGGGTGATGCATTTGTCTTCAGCAGCCTTTCATTTTCATCCCTTAACTTTTGCAACACCTGCTCATTTCCATCGCTGGTACCAGGTCCCCTCGAAACTGCCTTCTGTAATTCAGACCTCAGTGAAGCGATTTCAATCTCCTTGTTACTCAGAATCACAGTAAGATCAGTTACTTCCCGTTTAAGAGAAGCCTGCTGCTCTAGAACATCTGTCATTTGAGATCTGCCCCTAGCTTTTCCTTCAACACACTAACATTCCAGCATAATGGCAGAGAGGTTGATCTCTTCAAGTTCATCAAGCTTCTCCATGAGAGACAGATCAGCAGCAGATGCCACTATCCTTTTTGTTTTGGGCACTAACACCTTATTGATGAACTCAAAAAGCAATTGATATTTCCCTTTGAGAAACCTTTTCGATAACCCTGTATTCTTGACATCTCCACGTTTTAATTTTCAGCCACCTGTTTTCTAGCTTTCTCCCTTTTCACAGGAGATTTCTTTACAACCTTCTGGAGTAGAAAATGAGAAGTTGAATGAACTAAGGTTTTCAACTTCTTGGGAGATAGGGATCTTTGAAGAAGAATTAGAGTTAGACATTTTGAGAAAGAGAGAAAAGCTTTGGAAAGGGGATTAGTGAATTTCAACAAGAATTGTTTGAAGAGATTTTGTAATTTGATTCACTAAGAGAAGTAGTATATAAAACCAAAAAGACATTGGGTCCCCAAACAGTAGCGACCTTTGGTTTAAAAACAAAAAGACGTCTGAAACTGACGCGATGAATGGGCGAGGGACACGTGGCAGTGATGTTGACATACAGACAGTGTAGCGTAAGTGATACTAACCTCAGGAGGACCAGGTCCCCTTTTCAGTTTGTAACCCTGTCTGTATGATTTAATCTTCCCTTCAGCTAGACACACCATGAGTGTATACCTGCATTAAGGTACCAGAAGTGAATTCTTAAGTGACAAGCATTAAAACAAGTTTAGATACCTGCCCTCCATAACATAATCAAAATAGAAGATTTTTGTGCAAACTTGTCAAAGAATCAGGTAATCTTGTGCATCCCCAGCCTCATCGTGTTTTTAATGAAACATTCTTTACTCAATGACTTTGTAAAGATATCAGTCAGCTGGTCTTTAGTCTTACAGAACTTCATCACCACATTTTGCTTCTCAACATTGTCCCTCAGGAAATCAGTGATGATCCAAGAAAATGTGTCATGCCTGATGTACTCTTTCGATCTACAAAAAAGCCTGCATAGTTAGCATCTGCAAAACCAATTAGATCAAGTGAGTCACTTGTTAGGTAAAAGAGGACCAGGTCCTGAGTTCCCTTCAAGTATCTCAGGATACATTTGGCTGCCTTCAGGTGAGAACTCTTTTGGTGCTGCTTGAAGTCTTGCACAAATTCCTACACAGAACACTATGGCTGGCCTGCTTGCTGTGAGGTACAAGAGTGACCCAATAATTCCCCTATACATGGTCTGATTTACCTCTACGCCATTTTCATCTCTATCAAGTTTCATAATTGTGCTTATAGGAGTATCCAGCACCTTTGCCTCAAGAAGATTAAATTTCTTGAGCAACTCTTTGATGTACTTCTCTTGGCATATTGAAATGCCTTGGGAGGTTTGTTTGATCTTCAAGCCTAGGAAGAAAGTGAGTTCTCCCATTATGCTCATTTCAAACTCACTACTCATCAGAACAACAAAATTCCTTGCAGAGTAAATTTGTAGTGGCTCCAAAGATGATATCATCCACATAAACCTAAACAATCAACCACATTGTTTATACACCGGATAAGCCTTGCTGGAGGAAGAGTATTCCACAAATACTCTTTCAACATCATTGAGATTACACTTCTCAATATCATCATTTTGGTCACAAAACATGTACTATTCACCATTTCAGCCCAAAAGTCCTTTGTAAAATTAACAGCCTGTATATTCCACTTGAAGGATGGTTTAATCTGTTTTCTTTTAACGCAAACATCACAACCTTTGTCATCGGTAAATTTTATTTTGAGCATATCGAGGACCAAGTCCCTTGACACAAGTTTGTGCAGTAGAGAAACATTTACAAGAGCACGTCTCTCATGTCATACCTCAGCATTCTCACTTTGAGCACTAAGGCAAGTGAGGCTATCACAACGAGCATCAATCAGATCAGCAATACACATGTTCTTGCATCTCTTTTCTATCAAATCATCCCCGAGAGAGCAAGTATGTGACCACATGTTCTTTTCGATAAGAACTTAACTTTGTTTCATTCATCACAAATCTATGAAACACTTAAAAGATTGTACTTCAACCATTGACATAGTACACATTCTCAATAGTGTGTTCCATAGATTTCCCAATCATGCCTTCACAAAAAAAAATACCTTTTCTGCCATCGCCAAATGAGACACCTCCACCTTGAAGTGCCTTGAGAGAGAAGAAGTTTTCAGTTTCCCAGTCACGTGTCTTGAGCATCCGCAATTCATGAATCAACGTTGACTGCTGTTACTTCTTCTCACAAGAATACCATATCACTTGTTAGCCTTGGGAACCCACTTTAGTTGGAGTTCCGGCCAGTAAGCAGATAAAGGAGTGATAAGAGAATTCTTTGTCCAGTGAGGCAGATTGATTTTTTTCAACGTAGGAACAGGAGCACGACCAGGTCCCTTCTTCTGCCAGTTCTTCTGTTGACCAAGTCTCTTCTTCTGCTTGTTGCTCTGTTGACCAGGTCCCTTCTTCTTCCTGTTCCTCTGCTTAGAATATTTTGAGAGTTTATCTTGGGTCCTTTTCCAAGATGGACAATCCTTCTTCAAGTGACCATCGCGACCACAATGAAGACACGACAAACTATCAGACATGGACACATCTTTGCCATGGAGATTGTAAGAAGGACTTTTGCTTAAATTTCCTAACCCCTTCCTATCATTTTGACCTTGACTAGTAAGCTTTGCAAGGAATTTTGAGGAGTTAGTCCACTTGAGAGATTTGTTCAGTTCTTCCTTGACACGGACCAGGTCCCTCTCTAACTGATTATTTCTTTCCAAGGCCATAGCAAGTTTTGTTTCAGCAGTATTCAAACTGGTTTCTAGCTCGATTTGCAAGCTGCTGGCCTCCCCCTTACCTCTGCCACATTTCTCATTCATCATTTTTAATTTTTCCTTAAATTCTAGATTTTCAGCTTCTAGAACCATCAATTGTTCTTCCACAACAGACATTTGGTCAACCAAGGCTACCTTTTCTTCCCGAAGGATATCTAGGTTGTTGTTCATCAGATCATTTTCAGTTGTTAACTCAATGAAAGAGTCAATCAAAATAACGGCTAGACTTCTCAACTTCTTAACACAGTAAACATGCAAGTTTTGTTTAAGATCAGAAAGGGTTACCTCTTCTTCATTTTCCTCATCATCAGATTTTGCCATAAAGGCTTCATCAGAGTGCTTAGAGTCATCTGAAACACTCGAGGAGTCTTCCCATGCAGTCATCTCCCTCTTTACCGTCTGGAAAAAGGTTTCTTTTCTGCTACTGCTGGCACGGACCTGGTCCCCCTCTTGATCTTTTACTTCCTTGTTATCAACTTCAAGCACAAGACAGTCTCTCATGGTGTGACCTGGTTGATCGCGCTTGTAACACACGCCACTAGGGCTTGTAGTGCTATCATGAGCTTCTTCCTTCATGGAACCTCCACGTTTACTCACAAGTTTTTGAAATTTTTGAGTGAGATAGTCCATGGTCTCATCTACTTCAAGGTTCTCACATTGTGACACCTTGGAGGCTAGTGATCCATATCTTTCTGCATCTCCCTTTTGATCAGCATCCCCAGTCAGATCTGCCCTTGTTTCCTCAGCTTCATCATAGGTAGTTCTCAGCAGATCCCAAATTTCTTTAGCTGATTCGCACGAAGAAATCAGATTATATACATTAGGTCCGATTCCACACATTAAGAACTTCTTAGCCTTGTGATTTTTCTCAACTTTCCGTTTGTCAAATTCATTGTATTGCTGTCGAGTTTTGACAACGACCCTTGTGACATCCTCATATTTTACTTCTATAGATGGCATATAGGGACCCTCACAAATAACATCCCACAGCTCACAGTCTTCAGCCATTATGAAGTCAAACATGCAATGTTTCCGCCACCGGTAATACTGACCATCAAACAAGGGTGGCCTTGTTGAAGACCGACCTTCTTGCCATCTCAGTGGAGCAGCCATTCTTTCCATAGGAATCTCTCTTGGTGTTAACCAACTAGAGAGCACCTGCTCTGATACCACTTGTTGGAATGTATGCGTCCACTTGTCTAGATGGGACCAGGTCCTCAGCACAGTTACAACAACAGAAAATAAACAAAGTGCTGAAAGTAAAGATTGCACAACAACTTTACGTGGAAACCTCCTTGCTCAAGGGAGTAAAACCACGACCTGGCCTGCCAGGACTTTTCAAACTTCTTTCACTAATCTTTTCCAAGCAAAAGTAAAAGCAAGTTTACAAACCGAGATTAGCCTACTAATCCCAACTCTAAGCAATACCTCATATTACTTAGATGAGCCAAAGCGGATACAACACCGCCCACTATACTAATCCTAACCGATTAATATAGACTTTTAGAGTAAGAACCTAAGTTACCCTTAACCTAGTTCTTACAATGATTCAAACAAGTTTGAAACGTTTCTTTTCACAAAACGAATCCTACAATGTAAGCACTATTACAAGCAAACAAAGTAACAGCTGGTACAAGAAGCTCTTGAAGTAATCGATCAGTTCCCTTGTTGTTCTTGAAGCTCTTGAAGTAATTGATCAAGTTTCTTGCTGTTCTTGAAGCTTGAAAGACTTTCCCTTTGAATGAATTGTTAATATTGTTGTCTTTTGTTTAGTATATACCACAAAAAGTTATTACCAAACGTACAAGCAACCTTCTTGCTTCTGATTGGTGAAGTACTCTGCAGCTTCTGACGCAGACAGCTTTTACAGCTGTACCACACTTTGACACTGGACGAGCATACTCTGCAGAGGACCAGGTCCCTGCACTTGTGAGGAGATCATCAAAACACCAAAAGGCATAAGCTCTTATCATATTACATTAGCCTAATTAATTTGCTGCTTTAGGGTGTTTGTCGTGCAAGAGAAATATTCTACGACAGCCTATGAAAAATACCATCTGGTGAGATATTGCGACCACAACCATTTGGTCACGTACTTTTGACTGAAGTAAATATTTTACAACACATTTTTATCGATATGGAGAGCTATATTAGAAATCTTATAAGAGCACGAAGTATCCAAGCAACGTTTACAGTTGTTTACCATGGACCATTTTACAACACGAGAAAATCTTATAGGCACTCTCTCAGTTTTCCTTCTTTTATCATGAGAACAAAACATGAGCTAAATTTTGAATGTTTCAACACGTACATAAGCAATAACAGTTTATTACAATTAACAAGATTATCACACAACACAACTGAAACAAGAAACTACTCAGTGTACAATCAAAACATCGGAACCAGAGATCAAGAATTGTACAAACTTTGGCAGAAGATACCAGACAAGATGAAGACTCAGTCCTCAATAACGTTGTTCCAATTAATATAATATCCACGCCAAAAAAGTCCACCCCTAGTGTCGTTGGTCCGGGAATAAACTTTATCCCATTGATACAGACTCATTCCAAACGAAAAACATTCCTGAATGAGGCAACTTCCTTATATCATAGCATCCGATCACCTCAAGATGTTCCCACATACTCTGTGGCTCCCCAAACATTTCTAATCTCAATAAATGATTCAACCACAACTTTCGGACTCTTGGTGTCCTCTGATTAGATCCGCATTGCACTAATAACTCTACCAACCGATCACAACGCTTAATTGTAATTTCTTCCAAGTGCTTGGGTACAGAAAAAGCATTAAAAACACATGTTAAATTATCACAATGGGATATATCCAGTTGGCGTAATTCAGAAAATCTTAGACCCAAAAATTGACTGAAATCAGAAACACTCTTTAAATGATCTACAGAAGTGAGCCTGAGATGTTCAAGATTTGGCAGAGGATCAAACTCATGTCTACTTCCTTCTTTCAGTGGTCCGAAATCACACCAACATTTGACAATGTAGAGTTTTTTTAATCCATTAAAACTCTTCTTGTTCACAATCAGCTTCCTGAGACCCATGCATTTATCCAAGTACAAATCTGAAGTGAAGTGCAACATGCCTGAGAGCTCTTCATTACTCAAAGTTTCACAATGGGAGACACTTATCCTCTTTGTTGACTTGTTGAATGGTACATTTGTTAAAGTTTCCCCAATCTCAATGTGAAAACTTTTCTATCTAGACATCCAGGTGTAGTCTCTATTCACAATTGATGAGCTATCCAATCCAATAAAAAGGCAAGTCAGATTGTGTAGAGACAATATCTCATCAAAAGACGTTGCTCCAACAACAGCCACACTATGATACTTTCTGTCATCTATCTTTAACATTTCAATCCTATGCAACTCGACGAAAAAACCTGGACCGATGCTCTCCTTCAAATCATCTAAAGCATATTTACTAGCATCAGATTTGTCAACTTATCCATTCCTTGCGGTAGAAAATGTAACCATGTATAACCACAATCGAGCAACTGCAAATTGCACAGATTACCAATTGGTGGTAACTCTTTCAATGAACTACATTTTCGTAGTATTAGAGCACGTAATTGACATAAACTATTGATGGAACAAGGCAGTGCTTTAATACCAGTATGACTCAGATTCACAACTCTTAGAGCTGGAAATGCAAAAAAGAATTCATGGGGAATTTCGCTAAGGAGATCATTGTCTTGCAATAGTAAAGTTGTTGTCTCTGGGCATTCTCTGAAGTTTTCAGGTAGACTTTGAATTTCTTTGCTTAGGAGAGATATTCTCTTCACAGGAGCTGACATTTCGATATGTGAAATGTCAGTTAACCCGAATGAATTATCTATCCATATAGCAACATCACGAACTACGTCATGCATCTTCAGTACACGATCCATTTGATGGGCTTCTAGCAAGGAGACATCTTTTAGACTCTCAATAATTGTGATTCCCTTGTTGTAAGCTTTTTCATATGTGTCATGTTCACCAAGGAACCCCTCTACCCACCAGCAATGTATGAGATCATCAGTTGGAATAGCCGCTGGATATAAAGAACAATACAAGAAACAACTTTTAATGTCACCTCTCCTTTTGTTCATATTGCTTCTTTGCTCTGACGATAATTCAATATCCCGAGATTCTAAATTATCAAGGCTCAACTTGATGATCTTGTAAACCTTTTGTATTACAGGTGTGTCATAAGGTTCAGACATTCTAAGTGATTTTAGAGCATCTTCCCACAGCTCGACCCTTGACTTCCCTCTCATAGATGTTGCAATAACAGTGATTGCTAAAGGTAAACCACCACACTCTCTTGCAATATCCATTGCCAATTGCTCAATATCCACCCGATTGGCAATATCTCCCACATTTTTGACAAACAGTTGCCAAGATTCATCCTCATCCAATGTGGAAACACTCATATCGGTGTCTGTTTTCATTTGCCTACAAACATCCAAAGAACGACAAGTTATAATAACATTGCTTCCTGCGTGATCTTTGGGTTGGGGCACACCTACATGATCCAAATCTATAACTTCCCAAACATCATCTAGTATGACAAGGAAACTCTTTTGTTGCTTCAGCCTTTGATAGATTTTGCTGGCAATGCTTTCTACACTTCCCTGATCAGTATCTACCTCTAGTCATCCAGGTGTGGTCTCTATTGAAAATTGATGAGTTATTCAATCTAATAAAAAGAAATGTTAGATTGTGTAGACACGATATCTCATCAAAAGATGTTGATCCAAGATGAATTTGTGGAGGTTATGGCCTTCGGGTAACAAAATTCTTCCTCTTCAAAGAACCATGAGTTTATCATATATATTACACCTTTTTATCAATAGGAAGATCTATATTAGAAATCTTATAAGAACACGAAACGCTGATACCATAAGTATCCGAATAACTTGGCTCAGACACAGAGAATGTGGAGTTGCTATTCGCTAGATTTCACTGTCTCCTTTAGGATATTTCAAGCTTTATTCAGCTTCTTGCTTGATCTCATGCTATGTACATGTCACGCCCCGAGCCTACACCTTGGACGTGGCAGGCACTCGAAGACCATTGCTGGCCCCCAAGCGAACCCTTGGCTTGACTTTCTTAACTCAGCGGAAACCTAACTCAACAGAATAACTCAATGCAATGAAAGGTCATAAAACAACCTAACTGATAAAATCTGGCCAAAAAGGCTACTCGAGTCTCAAAATAGAACATTTACATATATACAAAGATGAGAGACTCAAAACTAACTGACTGACTATCTATGAAGCCTCTAAAATACTGAGCTGGATGTTGGGACAGACCCCGCAACATCCTAATAAAACAAAACTAGGAACACAAAATATTTGAGTCCTCCGAAAAGCAAGGAGGCTCACCACTGACTCTCGAGTGCTCAGCTGGATCAACGGCCTACAGGATGCTGGTCCTAGGTACCTGCGTCTGCATCATAAAAAGATGCAGGCCAACTGGCATCAGTACATGGAATGTACGAGCATGTGAGCTGGACAGCTAAACAACAACTTAAGCTTGAAAGGAGTACAAAAGAGAACTTACCTTGACTCTGTTCAACTCATGACTAACTGAACTCAATATAAAGTAATGAGACACATGCAATATATATATATATATATATATATATAAAGCTTGTAAAACTATTTAAAACATGACGTCAAAATCATATTTATAATATCATGAAAATACCATGCTTCCTCTCAAAGTCTACTTGTGCAATGCATGAATGAAGTCCTATACCCCCATCCACACTAAGCAGAACTTCTCGAGGAACCAATCTCTTTCTACTGCTGTGGGAGTTTCTCTAACCGACAACCACCACTATGAAACTAAGTGGTGATACAACGTTTTACCTCACATTGCCCAAGGACCATCCTATACCTTGCCGTGATATAGGACCTTACTTTACTTAGTGGATCCACTAGCTTAACTTTCGTGATCATCTAAAAAGTATGACCCGAGAAATCCTATGTTTGGCTACATGGTTCTTATGGAGAGTTGGGTTAATATGAACTCGTGTCCCCAATTCGGTGCTCAAGACTACTCCCAAAAATACTTTAGCTCATTAGTGTTTTAAACACATCTTTCTTTAGTTGAGATAATTACTCAAAACTTAGCCCAAGGGCTCTTGAAAAACTCTTTCTAAAAAGAACATCTCAAAACCATAGTTTTAATATGATCATTGATGACTCGGGATATTCATACTGCTTAAACATTAATGGTATATCTAGAGACCATATTGTTTAAACATTGATGGCATACTCGATTTGTCATACTAATCATGTTTTAGAAACTCTTTCGCAAAACTCATCTTTCCTCAAAAAGAGATAGTACTCAAACTGCTCAAAACTCTTTTGGAAATCTCAGCTTCCTCTCATCTTAGAGGTGAAAACATTTATAAACTTCTTTGGGAATACTTAGTTCCATAATAACTTTTGAGAAATGCACTTGACTCATACTCTTGGCTTAACTTGAAATTCTATACTCTTTACTTAACTTGAAACTCTATGCTCTTTACTCAACTTGAAACTCTATACTTAACTTGGAACTTGAGCCTTAAAAAGAAGTTAAAACGTTCAATGAAGACTCTTGAAAACTTGAAGACTTGCTTTGACTTACTTCTTAACTTCTAAGTTTGGCTCTAACTTCACTTGACTTCTAACTTCACTTGACTTTGATCCTAACTCGCCTTGAATTGGATTATGGATTCAAGGTATATGATCACATGTTTATGGATGAGTTCGGGATGTCTAAATGTACCTCAGAGTGTTGAAAACAACTATAAAACATAGGTACATTACTAAGGAACATGTATGAAAAAGTAGGGAATGAATGGGAAAACTTGACGTCCTTGGCACTCTGAGAGGCGCGGGGCGCCAGCCTTCAGACTTCAGAGGAGCCTGCTGGGCGCTCTGAGAGACGTGCCACGCCAGGGGTAAAACCTCAGAACCCCTGTTGGGGCGCGCTGGCTGGCGCGACGCCCCAGCCTTTTCCCCCAAAAATCCGACTCTTCTCCTTCATTTTTCCAACTCTAAACCTCCTTAACTTCAATGGATCCAGCCCCAAACACTTAGAATCATAAACCTCTCAACATACAATAGATATCAACTCACAAACACAACCGGAAACATGTCCCAAATCAACAAGAAACTTCAAATACAAAACCACAACTTCAACAACCACAACCACAAACTTTAACAACACAATCAATCTTTTCTCGAAATTTAAAACGAGTTTGGCGTGTGGGGAAAGAACCAACCCAACACTATGAACTCACATATCTTAATAGGGATCGCCCCCGACAAAAACCACGACGATCTTGTCGAATCTTTGCTTCTTCTTCTCTTTTCTCCTCTTCTTCTCCTCTTCTCTCAAGAACCCTAACTTTCACTCTTTTAAAATGGTACAAACTGATCTAAAAAAAATCAGCCTAACACCTCAATATAACCCAAAGAAATGATTAGGGAAAAGATCAAAATACCCTCAAAATTTCCGGACGGACTTCACTTCCCTGCCAACTTCCCAACTTCCAAAGGGTATAACTCACTCATACGAACTCGGAATCGAGCAAACTTAGTGGCGTTGGAAAGATCATTCCACGAGCTTCGCAACCATAAATGGAACTACACCTAACTCATCCTGATCTAGGAGTTATGACTGCTCAAAGTTGTTAACCAAATTTCCAGATTTTTAATTCTTTCCAAAAATGACTATTTCCAATTTCAAGCTTCTTCATAGCTATTTCAAATTGTCGGATGTTATAGTACATTAGTTTTGGACTCTAATTGTTGATTTTACAGTTTACAAACAAGATACCATTGTTTAAATTAACATTTATCGATGTCCTTCTTCAGGCATGTTCGCGATGTGGCCTTTCAAAAGTCAGATTTGTTCTTCGTCTGCCTGTTAAGACCCCTGTCAAAACAGATCATGGTTGATGATCTAGAAATTCAGGATGCTATGGTAAGCCTATCGTATTGGGTAATACTCACCTGATGAGCTAGCGCTTGAGGTTGAGTTAGACTTTAAGTCTGCAGCTTTATGCCACTTAGCATTTACACTAGCTGTCTTTTCTTTTTTTCAATGCAGTGGATGCCTCTAGTTGAGTTTGTGGAGCAACCTCTAATCCAAGAAGACGACACGTTCAAGAAAATAATTGACATTTTCATCGCTAGACTAGGGAAGCGGTACTGCGGATTGTCTGTCCATCAATTGGTTTCCAAATTTGATGACAAACTTTCTACATTGTACTTTAACACAGTTGATGATCCAAATTTGAACTGTCAAGCCAGTTAGAATCACAATCAGTATTGTCTTGTGTATATGTGTAATCTATAGGTTATGGATTCTGTAAATATACTTAAAAATTATTCAAAAGAACTTGTTACAGGGAGGTAACTGTCATATGATTTTCTTTCTTTATAATTTGTATATTAGGCTTCCTGCGTAATCTTTTGGTTGGGGCACACCTACCTTATCCAAATCTATAGCTTCCCAAACATCATCTAGTATCACAAGGAAACTCTTTTATTTCACTTCCCTCGTTATCTACCTCTAGGTTTAATCTGCTCACAATTTGTGCTTGAACCTTTCTTATGTCTATTGGCGGTTTGGGTACTGTAACCCATATCACAACACCAAAAGACAGTTTAGACCTAATTGACAGGTCAATCTGTTTAAGCTCATTGTTCAAATTCTTCATCAAAGTAGTTTTCCCAATTCCTCCTGCACCCCACACTCCGATGATGCCAACCTGACATACCCAAAAGAATAATTAACCCCACAAGTGAAACATGCAACAATGGTTGGTAATATACAAGAAATTAGAGAAAGAAGGATTAATGTAGGAGGCTTTGTTTCAACAATTGTCAAATTAAAAGATTAATTTCCACTTATTTATAATAGGAAAAAATATAAATAATATTATCTTATAAAGAAAATTTATTTTAAATATCTATTATAAAATATTTTTAATTAAAATTTTATTTTGTTAAATTAAAATGTACATATTCAAATTTTCAATCAATATTATACCTAGATGAATAAAAGAATAAATTAATATTGATATAATGATTTAAATATAATTTAAAATATCAAGCAAAATAAATTAAAAGAAATAGGTATATCCATAATTGAATAAATATATATGTAATTATCATGCTGAAATTTAAAGAAATACATATATTTAGAAGAATAATATATTTAATAGGGCATGATTTGAAAAATATATAATAACTTTGTATATAGATTTAACTCTTTGAATTTTGATAATCTTATCACATATATAGATTATTTTAAAATTTACCTCTAATTTCAAATTATATTTGAGTTATATATATATATAAAATCGATATTATGTTTGCTAGAATTCTCTCAAAAAATGGAGGGAAAATTGTTTTAAAAATTAGTTTCCTCATTCTTCTCTGGAAAATAGTGTATTAATCTCCAAATATCAAGTATAAATTTGATATTTTTATGATTTATGTGGCCAAATTTTAAATTTTATATGATTGTGTATCCTTTATCTTATACCAACAGCAAGTGTTATTTCTACATTCCTTCTTGAGTAGTTTCTTAAGATTAAAAAAGAAATAAATAATTTAAAAGATTAAGCAATATAATTTTATGTGAGTAAGCCACACTAATGAATATTAAAACATAATTTAAAAAGATATTCATTAAAGGTGAAAGTTTTTAACCTGAGTTTTAAATCATAACCACTTCTAACAAATTAAATTATACATTTCTTCTAATTTATATTTCATTTTATTTTTTCTGTAATTAATTTCATGTAAGACATAATTTATCTATTATAAAAATATAAGTAGACAAATAGTCAATCAATATCTCTATTTATGTTTTATAGTAAATGAAATTATAATTTTGCAATAAATGGTTAATCAATATCATTATTTATATTTTGTAGTAATACAAAGTTATAATTTAAAATAAAATAAGACAGACAAATCTAAAAAATGAAGAACAAAAATATGGGCAATGGAATAAAAGTTTTAAAATAAATTAAATTTCAAGAAAAATAAAAATAAAATTATAGCTGTTGCAATGTTTTCTTGCATAGTTTCCCATTCATTCTCCAGCTCGCTAACATCCTCGATCCATTTGATAACATCTGGTTTTGGTTTATAGCCTTCTCCCTCATCTTTTTCCACCTTTCCTTTGATATCATCTCTTAACTTTGTTATCTTCTCCATTTCCTTGCTTAGATTTTGCAATTTTTGACGAGAAACGGACAATATTTTCAATCTTAGGATAAATGCATTTAGATACAAACTTTCCCACCTCAACAACAAATCCACCCACAACATTAATAAGTATTTCCATTGGTAAAGAAAATGTTCTTGATAGAGAAATTCTCAAAGATTAGCAAATGAAACTAAGCTGATTGTTTCTTGTTTGTTTAAGACAGAGATAGTAAATAAAATTATTGGTAAAAGTCAAGGAATTAACATAATAATAAAACTAGGCAACATGATTTAAAATAATATTTAAGCACATGATCCACTTGACAACGGTATGTAAATGTCAACGATTTGGACTCGTTCAGTTTTCACAACTTATAAGCTGTCTTTTGATGTCTCAAAGAGCTTCTCTATTTGCCAACAACCATCATTTATTCAATACAACAAATTGTGAAAGTCTAAAGTGCTTTGTTTTATTTTGCTAATTTGTTTGCATTAAACTATGTGTCAAGTCAAAATAAGGCAAACAAATTGAAATAGAGGAGTTGGTATTTTAGAAAGTTGAGGTTGTTGAAGCATGGATACATGAAGTGAATAGTTTTGATGGTTAATATGTGAACCGGGTTCATAATTTTCCCGTGTGTTGGTATTAAAGTTAAATACAAGGTATATGCTAAATGTAACGACAAAACTTTTCCTCTAAATCTTTGAAGCTTAATCTATATCTATATATATCTATGTATATTACCTTAAAAATAAACTCCTGACTTGAATGTTAAATTACTATAATATCCCTAGCTTTAGTTGTGACTTTTTCGATGAGTTGTGACTTTTCCAAAGAGTTGTGAATTTTTCAATAGGTTGTGACTTCTTGGAAAGGTCGTGACTTTTCAGATAAAGCACAAAAAAACACTTGTTCATACTACCCGTTCTTGACTATAAATAGAGGGGTTTCTTCTCATTTTTCAACCACATTTTTTTTTAATCTTGTACTCTTCTTCTTGCATTTTAAAAATTTCTGTGTGATTTATTGTCGTTGAGTGAGTTTGAAGTTTAGCGGAATATGACGTACCACTATTTTGATGAAGTAAAATGTTCTATCCTAAGAGCGTATATTCTTTAACTTCAAGTACTTGATGAAAATAATTCTGATGATATAATAATTATTTTTGGACAAATTACTTAACTACACTCCTTTACTTACCTTAATATCCATTTATCCCTACTTATTTCAAAATTTTCAAAAATCCCTTATTTTACCTATGTATCCCGCATGTATTCCGTGCACAACGCTATGTATCCCGCTATGTGGAATGTATCAAACGCTATGTATCCCGTGCACAACGATATGTATCCCGCATGTATCCCGTGCACAACGCTATGTATCCCGCTATGTGGAATGTATCAAACCTAATGTATTCTATGCACAACGCTATGTATCCCGCTATGTGGAATGTATCAAACCTAATGTATCCCGTGCAAAACGCTATGTATCCCGCAAACATCATTTTTAAGGGATTTTTGGTAAATAGAAAACTAGAAGGGATAGGATGTTATTTAGTTCTTATATTGAAGGTATTATCAGCTTAAGTGAACAAGCAAGTGACTACACATAACGTGAGCGCGTCAGGTTAAAATGAAACCATCTCTATTTTCCACATGGCAGCCCACATCATTTTTCTTTTTCTTTTTTGATAAGAAATATGTACAAATGTCAATTTTTAATAAGTTAAACTTAATTATTATTATTATTATTATTATTATTATTATTATTATTATAACTTAAAAGTCAATATTTTTTATTTTTTGCTTTCTCCTTCATTGAGAATCCAGCCATGGGAGGAGTTGTCCTAACAAAATCAAAGGATCAATCGCAAGAATTACCAGCGATACAATCACCACAATGATACCACATGCTTCCCTCAGCCCAACAATTACTATTACCACCGAAATTGCAAGCTAGGCCACCACCAAATTTTGTTGGTGAAAATGCTAATCATCATTATTCAATAGAAAATTCCTCCATCATCATACCAAAATTTTCCACATGGCAGCCCACATCATTTTCACCAAATTTTGTTGGTGAAAATGTGATCTAGTTCCTGTTGCAGTAAAGGTATTTCCTTTTTCTTGATGAATTGTAGTAAAGATATTTCGTACTATCACTTTACCCAAATCGATACAGGAAATTACTCTCCCATACTTACTGTTGTTTTTACAATCGTTTAGCTTTTCTTTGTTATCTCTGGCTAGTAGTGATTGTCTCATTACTCAAAGAATACGTTGATATAAATACATGAAGAGAATAAGCTAACTATACTATCTTATACACAATAATATACAACTCTAGTGATTTTGTAACAATCGAACTCTAAATTTTGTAGGAAGGATTTCAATACCATCATGCAGAAAGACGATATGTTATGATGACTTATTGGATTCCGGAGGAACCCTGTATGCTTCCTTCGAATGCATCGCATCAAGTTGGAGTTGGGGGTTTTGTGATAAACGATAAAAATGAGGTGTGTGTTTTTCTGTTTGCAATGCCTTTCTAATTAGTAGTAATATTTATGAGCTTCTAAATTCTCTGTGTAGTCTCTTAGACTAATAAATTTTTGCTTTAGGTGCTTGTTGTGCAAGAGAAACATTTTACACCGGCTCTTTCAGGCCTATGGAAAATACCAACTGGTTTTATTCATGAGGTACGTTCCTGTATTGACATTTTCATCGCTAGACTAGGAAAGCGCTACTGCGGCTTGTCTGTCCATCAACTAGTTTCCAAATTTGATGACAAACTTTCTACATTGTACTTCAACACAGTTGATGATCCAAATTTGAACTGTCAAGCCAGTTAGCATCACAATCTGTATTGTCTTGTCTATATGTGTAATCTATAGTTTATGGACTCTGTAAATATACTTATAAATTATTCAAAAGAACTTGTTATAGGGAGGTAACTGTCATATGATTTTCTTTCTTTATAATTTGTATATCAAGTTTTCTGTATCGAGTGTTTGCACTAGACCAAAAAATGCAACACATGTGACTTTTATTCACATTATTATTAATTTTTCAGTATAATTTTTACTTGCTAAGGTTAAATGTTTTGGTCTGGTGTAAACACCGGAGCGAATAAGTTCTTTCATTCAAAAATACTTTTCACTCTAGAACTGAAATCGGAAATGACTTCCGTCAAACCAAATAAACCAGAATTTGGAGCATTCCGAACACCTGGCAATCCAACTACAACTAGACAGCAGGGCGATGAAACTATAATAGTCCTAAGGTAGTGAAATTTCTCATCGCATAAGTTTTCAGTTGTTTACCATGGACCATATTACAACATGAGAAACCTCTGTCACAAATGTGAGATAGGCTCAATCTCGGGTTTCCTTCTTTTGTCTTGAGAACAAAACATGGAAAATGAAGATCATGTTATATGCACAACGGAAACATATTAAAATCATACTGTTTACATGAATAATAAATAATCCATAGAATTATGCTAGAACACATACATTTGCTGAAATTTAGTTCAAGAATTATATTTTGAATCGTGAGTGAATACTTTCAAGCGAATCCACAGGTTAGACAACAATTCTGCGGTCTTCTACCTTGATTCCAAGTTTACATCCGAACTCTCTCAATACTTGAATGGAAAAGTATCGTATAGAAACATTATTCTCTTTCTAGGTTAGAAGCTTACTTATAGAATTTGCCCCCAATCCAAAAAGGAGAAGAAGAAACACACGTTACTTTCAAGAACAAGAAAGCCACATTATTTTTCTTTTTCCCCCTAGAATTAGGATTCCAATGTCTAATTAAATATGAGCACTATAGAGATCAGATAATTAATTACTGAGAGTTTTTATTATGGAAATAATTAATTCAAATTATTGTTATCATAATAAATTACAAATTATTCCACTAGAATAGAAATTTGTAATTGCATTTCTCTATTTATATTTCAAAATTCTCATTAAACACTTATCTAATTCCCTATGTTAAAATTGCGGATACTAATTAATAAATTAAATTACTGACAAATTTAACTGAATGATTAATTTTCTTTGAAAATGTATGAGCTTCTAAAAAAGGCATATTATCAATTTCTATATCAAGACATGGATTTCATCAACTAATATTTATTTCATATTGATTATTGACTCATCTCAAAATCTCACCTTTTAATAAATCAAAAAGATAATTAATATATACAGATCATAATAGTTATATCAGGATTATGAATATAAATACATTTTACAGTTTAGAGAATATAATTTTTTCAGTCAGTCTAAAACAACTATCTCTATTCGGTCCCGTTCAATACATACAAAATGTAGTTGGAACTGTACCGTTCCCAAAATCAAGATAAATTATATAGAATCTTGTGCTACAATCGTACCAATGACATGTCCATTTTCCATCTTAGATTGTGAACAAAAAAACTTTATACTTATAAGAACCGATGATTTAATTTTGTGTATAAGCTAAAACTCTATACACTAAATCATCTACTATATAAGTAAATAGACACCATAAACAAATATATGATCTATTAAATTTTTTATTAAACTGAATAAAAAATTATTCTATAATAAATATTATATCTAAACATATGATTAATAGTATATATTCCAACATAATTTAAGAATGTTTCAACACAGAAGCAATACTAGTTTATTACAAATTAACAAGATAATCATACAACACAACTGAAACAAGAAAGTGCAATGAAGCAATCAAAATATCGGAACCAGAGAGCAAGAATTGAACAAACTTTGGCAGAAGAAACTTAAGATATCCGACAAGAAGCTGAAGTATCAGTGTTGTCCATAAGGTAATTATATTGAGGATAAGGATATCCATGCCAATATACCTGAATGAGGCAGCAACGAGTCAAGCTCAACACACTTGATAATATTTGAATGATAAACCACTTGTGCAGTGGTCTTATTGTGTTTGGTATCAGAGTAGAAATTAAAATATCTACTTTTCTAGAACTATTAGTTACACTACTGATAAGATCACAACATGTATCAAGTCGAATCAGTATCACAATCATCTCAATAACTCAATATAAAATGCAATGTAGATGAAATGTAATGCAATGGTCAAAATATTGTACACACCCACTTCCTCGGTCAGATAGTCGGGACTTATGGCTAACTCGTAAAGGTCCATATATCAGCACAAACGTTCTCCGCGTGCTTGTGCGGATGATCTCAACACAGAATCTCAAATTCATACAATCCCCAACACAAAAGACTCCATGTGTCCAACTCATAAACATAAAACCATTGCAACATGGACGATCTCCACGTTCTCGACCCGACTCATATTCAATCTCATGTTAATACATGTGCACAATATAATATCAACTGAATAGGAGATGATGATGCATATCATTTTTAAAAATCCATACTTCACCCCCACCTCCCAAAAAAAAATCACCCATTCCTTCCAAAAAGAATTAAGATATTATTTTTATTTTAAAAAAAAAAAATTCTACAACACCCCATCCTTCGCTCCTAATTTTATTTTATTTTTTACATTTTTCTCGTTTTGTGCTAGATATGTACATATATTTTTAGAAATTTTTTTTTTTACATGTTTACTGAATATAATAGAAATAAAAAGTTTATTTTAAAAAAGTTGTGCAGCAAGTAGAAAGTATTTTCCTAAATACATATGGAGTATGTTGTGACATTTTCTTTTAAATAAAAGAGAGATTGTAGTACACATACCGTAAGAGAGTGTAATAAAAGATAGTAATGTGAGCTTCTCAAGTGATAGTTCAGATATGAAATTCAATAACAGTTTAGTTATGAAACTCATAAAAAGCAGATAGTTTAAATTTGACACTGTTTATTTTCCTTTTCTCTTTTTGTTTGGGCTTTGTCCATTCTTTTTTTCTAAAAAAAATAAAATAATCTTTTGATCAATTATCAAATAACCTCTAATTAAATTTAGGTTATAATATTCTTATCCGCTAAAAATAATATTTATCTTCAAATGTATTTAAAATCTTTGTCAAAGTATTACGATTTAAATATTCACTACGCATATGTAAAAAATCGTATCATCTATCCTAGCAAATCATAAACACATCTAAAAGTTACAGGTGAGGGGTTAAAATAGAAAAAAGCATGTAAAATTCACAAAATGTTTACGAGGATCGTTAGAATCAACATA